>NC_092051.1:48448911-48557599 GCF_003086295.3 Arachis hypogaea
CTGACTAACAATCAAGCATGCATACCACCACTTAATTCTACTTGATTTGTCACTAATTTAGCCAAGTTACTTTTGTTCAAACTTTTCTTTTATTTTTGGAAACAGAACAAGCATGGCACACACTTGATTAAGAAGGTGAAGTTATATCCAAACATCTAGGCATTCACTTTATTCAAAGCAATTAACAAACACACATACTAAAAAAACGACTCATAAAAAAAAACTCTACATAACACTTAAATGACTTATGATGAAAACATGTTCATAAAGACAATTCACCAATTATCATTTGATTATTAAGGAACGAGACCACCTCTTATTTATTGCTTGGTTCTTCTTAATTCTTGGGATCCTGCTTCTTCTTGCTTCCTGCCTCTTTTTGACTACTTGTGCTTCCTTTGTCTTTTCTTATGAGCTTTTTCCAAAATCCAGCCTTTTTCATCGTTTCTTCCACTCCTTTTTCAAGGATCATTGCCTTGTTTATTTCTCCTTCTTTCCTCCCTTTGAAATACTCATCATAAGCTGGGAATGCTGGGTCCATCTTGTGTAGATGTTCCCCTATGTAGTTAAGCTTGATTTGCGAACTGATGTTGTAATCAGCTTGGACTGAGTATCTTGCATTTTGTAAAGTGGTGGCTTCCTTGATTGCCAAGACATTGGCATCTTGGTGTTGGCATATGTGGCTGAAGGATTCCTGTAAGTGTAAATTTTGTTCCCTTTGCAGATCAAAGAATCTTGATTCAAAGTTCCTTTGCATATCCATCATTTTTAGATGAAAGTCTTCTTGTCTCTCCTGAGACCTCATGTATTGTTGAGACATTCCTTCCATGATTTCCTGCATTCTGCTCATATCCATGGGGTCTCTGGGAATTCGTTGTCTTCTTTCAGGAGTTGCTTGCTCTTCTTGCTCTTCTTCTCTATCTTCTCCTTCCTGTCTTTCTTGTTCTGCTTCTTGCTCGGCTTCCACTTGTTGCCCTTCTTCATTTCTTCTTCTTGTATGTCTTGGAGGAGTTGGGCCAAGAGTCATTCTGTGTGCAGTTATGGCCAGTCCAGGATATAGCCAATTAGGTCTTTCATCCTCAAGTGGTACTTGGGCATCGATGCATAGTCTAATGATAGTGCTAGGGAAGTGAAGCCAGGATTCAGGGTCACTTTTCTCACTAAACTCTTGTATCTGTTCAGCAATGAGTTTATGAACTTTGATCTCCCCTCCAACCATAATGCAATGTAGCAAGATGGCTCTTTTAGGGACTATTTCTGAAGAGTTTGCAATGTAGCAAGATGGCTCTTTTAGGGACTATTTCATAGAGGGATTCACCTTCTTTCTGTCTGAAGGTTTGAACATCCGCTCTAAGCTTGCTCAGCTTTTGAGGAGGAAAGAACTTGGCTAAGAAAGCCGTGACCAGCTTATCCCAAGAGTTCAGGCTGTCTTTGGGTTGAGAGTCCAACCACACTCTAGCTTTGTCTCTTACAGCAAAAGGGAAAAGCATGAGCCTATAGACTTCAGGATCTACTCCATTAGTCTTAACAGTATCACAGATCTGCAAGAATTCAGTTAAGAACTGAAAGGGATCTTCAGATGGAAGTCCATGAAACTTGCAGTTCTGCTGCATCAGAAAAACTAGCTGAGGTTTCAGCTCAAAGTTGTTTGCTCCAATGGTAGGAATGGAGATGCTCCTTCCATGTAAATTGGAATTAGGTGTAGTAAAGTCACCAAGCATTCTCCTCTGGATTGTTGTAATTTAGCTTCTCTTAGTTTCCTCTTCAGAGTCCTTTCAGGTTCTGGATCAGCTTCAACAAGAATGCCTTTTTCTTTGTCCCTTCTCATAAGAAAGAGAAGAGAAAAAGAAAAGAAGAGGAATCCTCTATGTCACAGTAAAGAGGTTCCTTATTGTTAGTAGAAGAAGAGAAGAAGAAAAAATTCGAAGACAGATAGAAGAGGGGGTTCGAATTTGGTGAGTGATGTGAGGAAGAGATGTTAGTAGATGAATAAATAGATAGAATAAGATGAGAGAGGGAGAGGAATTTCGAAAATAATTTTTGAAAAAGAGTTAGTGATTTTCGAAAATAGTTTTTGAAAAAAAAGTTAGTAATTTTTCGAAAATTTTTAAAATCAAAGATTAAAATAATTAGTTAATTAAAAAAATATTTTGAAAAAGAGGGAAGATATTTTCGAAAATTAGAGAGAGAGAGAGAGAGAGTTAGTTAGGTAGTTTTGAAAAAGATAAGAAACAAACAAAAAGTTAGTTAGTTAGTTGAAACAAATTTTGAAAAGATATTTTGAAAAGATAAGAAGATAAGAAGTTAGAAAAGATATTTTGAAATCAAATTTTTGAAAAAGGTAAGATAAGAAGATATTTTTGAAAAGATATGATAGAAATTAGTTTTGAAAAAGATTTGATTTTTAAAATCACAATTAATGCCTTGATTCACAAGAAATCACAAGATATGATTCTAGAACTTAAAGTTTGAATCTTTCTTAACAAGCAAGTAACAAACTTGAAATTTTTGAATCAAAACATTAATTGATGATGTTATTTTCGAAAATTTGATGTAAAATTAAGAAAAAGATTTTTGAAAAATATTTTTGAAATTTTCGAAAATAACTAAAAACATGAAAAAGATTTGATTTTTGAAAAAGATTTTGAAAAAGATAAGATTTTTAAATTGAAAATTTGATTTGACTCATAAAAACAACTAGATTTTAAAAATTTTTGAAAAAGTCAAATCTAATTTTCGAATTTATGAGAGAGAAAAAGGGAAAGATATTTTTTGATTTTTGAATTTTTAATGATGAGAGAGAAAAACATGAAAATTATGCAATGCATGAAAATTTTTGGATCAAAACAATGAATGCATGCAAGAATGCTATGAATGTCAAGATGAACACCAATAACACTATGAAGATCATGATGAACATCAAGAACACATTTTTGAAAAATTTTTAATGCAAAGAAAACATGCAAGACACCAAACTTAGAAATCTTTCATGTTCAGACACTATGAATGCAAAAATGCATATGAAAAACAAGAAAATACACAAAACAAGAAAACATCAAGATCAAACAAGAAGACTTACCAAGAACAACTTGAAGATCATGAAGAACACCATGAATGCATGAATTTTTCGAAAAATGCAAGATGAATATGCAATTGACACCAAACTTTAAACTTGACTCAAGACTCAAACAAGAAACATGAAATATTTTTTATTTTTATGATTTTATAAATTTTTTTTCTTTTAATTTTTTTCGAAAATCATTTTGAAAAAGAAAAATAAGGATTCCAAAATTTTTAATATGAATTCCAAGAATCTTATGCTCTTTAGTCTAAAGCTCCAATCAAAGGGTCAGGCATGGCTTAATAGCCAGCCAAACTTTAGTATGTAACTCAGACATGACACGCCTAACATGCCCTACAGAAGAATTAGATATGGCTTTACAGCCAGCCAGGCTTCAACATGCTTCATGAAACACTAGAATTCATTCTTAAAAATTCTGAAGAAAAATATATTTTTGAAAATATATTTTTTTATTTTAAAATTTTGTTGAAAATAAGGGAGAAATTTTTGAAAGATTTTTGAAAAATTTTTGAAAACAAAACAAAAAGAAAATTACCTAATCTGAGCAACAAGATGAACCGTCAGTTGTCCACACTCGAACAATCCCCGGCAACGGCGCCAAAAACTTGGTGCACGAAATTGTGATCTCTGGTAATGGCTCCAAAAACTTGGTGCTCTAATCTCAATTCATAATTTGTCACAACTTCGATACAACTGACCAGCAAGTGCACTGGGTCATCCAAGTAATAAACCTTACGTGAGTAAGGGTCGATCCCACGGAGATTGTTGGTATGAAGCAAGCTATGGTCACCTTGTAAATCTCAGTCAGGTGGATAATAATTGATTATGGAGTTTTCGAAAATAATACTAATTAAACAGAAAATAAGGATAGAAATACTTATGTAATTCATTGGTGAGAATTTCAGATAAGCGTGTAGAGATGCTTTCGTTCCTCTGAATCTCTGCTTTCCTGCTGCCTTCATCCAATCAATCCTACTCCTTTCCATGGCTGGCTTTATGCAAGGGCATCACCGTTGTCAATGGTTACATCCCCTCCTCTTGTGAAAATGGTCCAAATGCTCTGTCACAGCACGGCTAATCATCTGAGGTTCCCGATCATGCTGGAATAGGATTCACCCTCCTTTTGCGTCTGTCACTACGCCCAGCAATCGCGAGTTTGAAGCTCGTCATAGTCATTCAATCCCAAAGTTCTACTCAGAATACCACGAACAAGGTTTAGACTTTCCGGACTCTCATGAAAGCCGCCATCAATCTAGCTTATACCACGAAGATTCTGATTAAGAGATCTAAGAGATACTCATTCAATCTAAGGTAGGACGGAAGTGGTTGTCAGACACGCGTTCATAAGGAATGATGATGATTGTCATGTTCATCACATTTAGGTTGAAGTGTGAATGAATATCTTAGAAGCGGAACAAGTTGAATTGAATAGAAAAACAGTAGTACTTTGCATTAATCTTTGAGGAACAGCAGAGCTCCACACCTTAATCTATGGAGTGTAGAAACTCTACCGTTGAAAATACATAAGTGAAGAAGGTTCAGGCATGGCCGAGAGGCCAGCCCTCAAACGTGATCTCAGATAGCATACAACTGATCAAAGATACAATCTAGGATGTCTAATACAATAGTAAAAGGTCCTATTTATAATAAACTAGCTACTAGGGTTTACAGAAGTAAGTAATTGATGCATAAATCCACTTCCGGGGCCCACTTGGTGTGTGCTTGGGCTGAGCTTGAAGTCTACACGTGGAGAGGTCATTCTTGGAGTTGAACGCCAGCTTTTGTGCCAGTTTGGGCGTTGAACTCCACTTCTCAACTTGTTTCTGGCGCTGGACGCCAGAATTTGGCAGAGAGCTGGCGTTAAACGCCAGTTTGCGTCATCTAAACGTGGGCAAAGTATGAACTATTATATATTGCGGGAAAGCCCTGGATGTCTACTTTCCAACGCAATTGGAAACGCGCCATTTTGAGTTCTGTAGCTCCAGAAATTCCATTTTGAGTGCAAGGAGGTCAGAATCCAACAGCATCAGCAGTCCTTCTTCAACCTCTGAATATGATTTTTGCTCAAGTCCCTCAATTTCAGCCAGAAAATACCTGAAATCACAGAAAAACACACAAACTCATAGTAAAGTCCAGAAATGTGAATTTAACATAAAAACTAATGAAAACATCCCTAAAGGTAGCTAGATTCTACTAAAAACAATGCCAAAAAGCGTATAAATTATCCGCTCATCACTATTCCGGCTACAACAAAATTGCAGTAGATCCCCAGGATCAAGAGAAAACAGCATTCACATGTCCATCTGGAGTATTTGCCTACAGAAGGATGCCATTTGGTCTGTGCAATGCACCTTAAACCTTTCAGAGGTGCATGCTCTCTATCTTCTCTGATATGGTAGAGAAATTTTTGGAAGTCTTCATGGATGAATTTTCAGTCTTTGGAGACTCATTCAGCTCCTGCCTTGACCATTTAGCACTTGTTCTGAAAAGATGCCAAGAGACCAACCTAGTTTTAAATTGAGAAAAATGTCACTTTATGGTGACTAAAGGAATTGTCCTTGGGCATAAAATTTCAAACAAGGGAATAGAGGTGGATCAAGCTAAAGTGGAAGTAATTGAAAAATTACCACCACCTGCCAATGTTAAGGCAATCAGAAGTTTTCTGGGGCATGCAGGATTCTATAGGAGGTTTATAAAGGATTTTTCAAAAATTGCAAAACCTCTGAGCAATCTACTAGCTGCTGAAACGCTATTTGTGTTTGACACAGTGTCTGCAGGCGTTTGAAACTCTGAAAGCTAACCTTGTCACAGCACCAGTTATTTCTGCACCAGACTGGGCATTACCATTTGAACTAATGTGTGATGCCAGTGACCATGCCATTGGTGCAGTACTGGGACAGAGGCATAACAAGCTTCTGTATGTCATTTATTATGCTAGCCACATTTTAAATGATGCCCAAAAAAATTACACAACCACAGAAAAAGAATTGCTTGCAGTGGTTTATGCCATTGACAAGTTTAGATCATACTTAGTAGGATCAAAAGTGATTGTGTATACTGACCATGCTGCTCTTAAATATCTACTCACAAATCAGGATTCAAAACCCAGGCTCATAAGATGGGTGTGCTTCTGCAAGAGTTTGATATAGAAATAAGAAACAGAAAAGGGACAGAGAACCAAGTGGCTGATCACCTGTCCCGGATAGAGCCAGTAGAAGGGATGTCTTTCCCCTCTATTGAGATCTCTGAAACCTTTCCGGATGAGCAACTGTTTGCCATCCAGGAAACACCATGGTTTGCAGACATTGCAAACTATAAAGCTGCAAGATTCATACCCAAGGAGTACAGCAAGCAACAAAAGAAAAAATTAATTACTGATGCAAAGTACTACATGTGGGATGAACCATATCTCTTTAATAGATGTGCAGACGGAATAATCCATAGTGTGTGCCTAGAGAAGAAGCACAGAAGATCCTATGGCATTGTCATGGATCACAATTTGGAGGACATTTTGGAGGTGAGTGAACAGCCACAAAAGTCCTCCAATGTGGCTTCTACTAGCCCACTCTCTATAAAGACTCCCGAGAGTTTGTGCGTAACTGTGACAGCTACCAGAGAGCTGGTAATCTGCCTCATAGTTATGCCATGCCTCACCAAGGAATCTTAGAGATTGAGTTGTTTGACGTATGGGGTATTGACTTCATGGGGCCTTTCCCACCATCATACTCAAACACTTATATTCTGGTGGCAGTCGACTATGTATCCAAATGGGTAGAGGCCATTGCCACACCCACTAATGATACTAAGACAGTGCTGAAGTTCCTCCAGAAACATATCTTCAACAGGTTTGATGTCCCTAGAGCACTAATTAGTGATGGGGGCACTCACTTCTGCAACAAACAGCTTTACTCTGCTATGGTCCGGTATGGAATTAGTCACAAGGTGGTAACTCCGTATCATCCACAGACAAATGGGCAAGCTGAAGTCTCTAATAGAGAAATAAAAAGAATCTTGGAACATACTGTAAGTACCCGTAGAAAGGATTGGGCGAGAAGCTTGGATGATGCTCTGTGGGCTTACAGAACAGCATTCAAGACTCCTATAGGGACCTCTCCATACCAGCTTGTGTATGGTAAGGCCTGTCATCTGCCCATGGAACTGGAGAATAAGACCTACTGGGCAACCAGATTCCTAAACTTTGATGCCAAATTAGCTGGAGAAAAAAGATTGCTCCAGCTGAATGAGCTAGAGGAATTCAAACTCACTGCTTTCGAAAATGCCAAGCTTTACAAAGAGAAAGCAAAAAGATGGCATGACAGAAAGCTGTCATCTAGAGTCTTTGAACCAAGACAGAAAGTTTTATTGTTTAACTCTAGGCTCAGGCTATTTCCCGGGAAACTGAAATCCCGGTGGAGGGGAGCATATGTGATTACAAGTGTGTCACCATATGGCTATGTGGAGCTTCAAAACATTGATTCTGATAAGAAGTTCATTGTCAATGGACAGAGAATCAAGCATTATCTTGAGGGCAATATTGAGCAAGAGTGCTCAAGGCTGAGGGTAGATTAAAAGCTCAGCAAGGTCCAGCTAAAGACAATAAAGAAGCGCTTATTGGGAGGCAACCCAATTTTTCCTTATCTATGTTAATTTTCTGTTTTCCATTTTTATTTTATGTTTTCTTTAGGATGATGATCATGTGGAGTCACAGAAATCAAAGCAAAGTCAAAAACAGCATTAAAACAGCTCACCCTGGAGGAAGAGCTTACTGGTGTTTAAACGCCAGTAAGAAGCATCAGACTGGCGTTTAACGCCAGAAAGAAGCATCAAGCTGGTGTTAAACACCAGAAACAAGCACCAAGTTAGCGTTCAACACCAAGAAAGGGGAAAAGCTGGCGTTTAACGCCAGAAATAAGCAGCAGTCTGGTGTTAAACGCCAGGATTGCACACTAAGGGCATTTTGCATGCCTCAATGGAGCAGGGATGCTAAGTCCTTGACCCCTCAGGATCTGTGGACCCCACAGGATCCCCACCTACCTCACCATTCCAATTCAAACCATTCCCCTCCCATACCTACCCATTCACACACCTCTTTATCCTCCACTTCTCCTTCTACTCCCTTCTATCTTCTTTTGCTTGAGGACGAGCAAACCTTTTAAGTTTGGTGTGGAAAAAAAGCGTTGCTTTTTGTTTTTCCATAACCATTTATGGCACCTAAGGCTGGAGAAACCTCTAGAAAGAGGAAAAGGAAGGCAGTTGCTTCCACCCCCGAGTCATGAGAGATGGAGAGGTTCATCTCAAGGGTCTATAGTTCAGTGGTAACAAGAAAGGAGTATGAAGGATTGGATGACAGCAATAGGAAAGCAGAGATTCAGAAGGAACTAAGCATCTCCATATGCTTATCTGAAACTCTCACCAATGAATTACATAATGTTTTCGTTTTTCAACGGTAGAGTTTCTACACACCATAGATTAAGGTGTGGAGCTCTGCTATTCCTTGAGTATTAATGCAAAGTACTACTATTTTTCTATTCAATTTAAGCTTATTCCGATTCTAAGATATTCATTCACACCTCAATATGAATGTGATGATCGTGACACTCATCATCATTCTCAACCTATGGACGCGTGCCTGACAACCACCTCCGTTCTACCTTCGATTGAATGAGTATCTCTTGGATTCCTTAATCAGAATCTTCGTGGTATAAGCTAGAATCCATTGGCAGCATTCTTGAGAATCCGAAAAGTCTAAACCTTGTCTGTGGTATTTCGAGTAGGATTCAGGGATTGAATGACTGTGACGAGCTTGAAACTCACAAGGGTTGGGCATAGTGACATACGCAAAAGGATCGATGGATCCTACTAATGCCAGGGCATTTTGGCCAGTTTCACTGACCTTTTCTTTATTGTTTTAGGGTAGTTTCATGCACTTTCTTTGGAAATAAGCGAGTTTTGGGTAGAATTTGACTTACATCTTAATTCAAGTGAACATTGTGATTTTTATATGAATTCATGATAATTATGCATGAATTGAATGACAAATTGGATGATGCATGTCTCATGATTTGGATTAAAACTTTGATGCACTCTATTGCTTGATTTCAGGACAAAGGAAGCAAGGAAGAACCACATTAGTCTAACTAACGTAACCACTAACATGGGATGGGAGCTAGCTTGCAACGTTAATGAGAAAAGTAATCACCAATAACGTCCTCGAAGCCATCATAGCCCACGTTAATTACCACGTTAACTACATTAACGTGGTAGTTAACGTGGAAGAAAAAAATGAAGCCAATGTTAGTGACACTCACCTTTGTCACTAACGTTGGACCAAGCTCATATTGGCCACGTTAAGAGCCACGTTAACTCAGTTAACGTGGACTCTAACGTGGGGAAACAAAAGAATGACCAATGTTAGTGACAATCACCTTTGTCACTAACGTTGAGCTAAGCCACTTTGAGCCACGTTAGTTGCCACGTTAATTTAGTTAACGTGGAAGCTAACGTGGAGGGAGCAAGAATCGCCAACGTTAGTGACACTCACCTTTGTCACTAACGTTGGAGATGGCTATCACCACCACGTTAGAAGCCACGTTAACCTAGTTAACGTGAACTCTAACGTGGGAAGTAGGGGCGTTTTGAAACGTTAGTGACAAAGGTAAGTGTCACTAATATTTTCAAAGATTTGGCAAGCCTACGTTAAAGGTCACGCTAGCCACACTAACGTGAACTCTAACGTAGGGGGAAGGGAGGATTCTCAACGTTATTGGAAAAGGTAAGTCCCAATAACGTGTGCGAAGGACCAAGAGGCAACGTTAGTGGTCACGTTGGTGCCACTAAAGTTGAAGTTAACGTGGATCATCCTTGGGTTAGGAACGTTAGTAAAAAAGGTGATTGCCACTAACGTTCTCGAAGCCACACTTTCACTTAACGTTAATGCCACTAACGTCCTAAGCTAAAAGTCCCTGCCTACTTCACACTTTCTCTCTGCAAGTATAGCTAAGCCCACTGGAGAGGATAACTGCTTCAAACTCAAGATCCAAAGGCCCATATCCAAGATTTGAAGAACCAACTAGAAGATCAGAAGAGTAGTATATATAGGGGTAGTTTTGAATCAAAAACGGGGTTGGAAATTGGAGAACTACTTTCTGTATAATTTTACTTTCTCTGTACTTCTAGTTTACTTTTCATAATGTATTTTCGATCTTTGTTTTCTATTTCCAGAGCTATGAACAACTAAACCCCTTTCATTGGGTTAGGGAGCTCTGTTGTAATTTGATGGATCAATATTAGTTTTCATTATTCTTCTGCTATCTTTTCTCTTGATTTTACTAGAAAGCTTTCAATCTTCATTCAATTGGGTAGTTATCTTGGAAAAGAAGCTATTCATACTTGGATCTCTTCGGAACTTTGGAAGAGGAATGAAGAGATCATGCTAGAAATGCTTTCTCATGTTGGACCAAATTGGGGTTTGGATGGATATAGTGACATATAATCCTACCAACACTTTGATTTGGAATTACATGTGGTATAATTAGTGACCATACTTCATCTCTTCTCATGAGCAATTGACCAAGGAATTGGCTATTGATCAAGATTTGAGAGATTGAATTACCAAGAAATTGGAATTCGATCACTTAAGATTGCCAAGGAGATCAATGAATGCATTGATTGAGGAAGAGATGAAAATGAACTTGATCCGGAGAATGCAACATCTCCTAAGCCCAATGAATTCCCCATTTCTGATCTTACCCATTCTCTTTAAATTCTGCAATCTACTTTTATGAGCATCTTTCCCATTCCCATTTAAGATTCTGCAATTTACTTTCCGCTATTTACATTCAGCTCTTTATTTCCAGCATTTACGTTTTCTGCTATTTACTTTTCCGCCATTTAATTTTCTGTAAATCTCAAATCCAATGCTGCTTAGTTCAACTAGAATATTCCTCTAATTAAAGTTGCATGACCAATCAATCCCTGTGGGATTCGACCTCACTCTATTGTGAGTTTTTACTTGACGACAATTCGGTATACTTACCGAAGGAAAATTGTTGAGAGACAAGTTTTCGTGCATCAAGTTTATGGCACCGTTTCCGGGGATTGATTTTGTATCAACGATGATTAAATTGGAGGATAACTAGATTGAGCATTTTTCTTTTGTTTGATTTAAAATTCTGTTTGAGTAATTTACTTTCAGTTTTAGTTATTTTCTCCCCTTTCCCCTACTTTTTTTTTAGTTGTTTACACTTCAGTCCACTAACCCACTAACTGTTTGATATATTGCATCACTCACACTAACAGCAATTCTAACAGAAATACTTTCTGCATCTATTTCCTTGCTTGTGCCTTGTTGGTTGTATGACAGGGAGAAGAAGCGGGGCTTCAACTTCCTTTGATTCTGAACCTGAGAGGACCTTCCTTAGATTAAGGAGGAAAGCAAGAGAAAAATGAGTAGTTGGTGCGGAGGAAGAAGAGGAGTATTTTAAACCAAACATGGATGAAAATATAGAGAACCATCATGAAGAAGAGGCTCACAACCGTGGCAGAGAAGGTCTAGCAAATCATGCTGGGCAGGAGAGAAGAGTTTTAGGCTCTTATATCAACCCAAACCTAGGAAAATGTGGGAGTAGCATTCAAAAGCCAACCATACATGCCAACAACTTTGAACTAAAACCACAGCTCATCACCCTTGTTCAGAACAACTGTTCGTTTGGAGGAGGTGTCCAAGATGACCCCAACCAACATTTAACCACCTTTCTGAGGATATATGATACTGTAAAGTCTAATGGTGTTCATCCTGACACCTATAGACTACTCTTATTTCCCTTTTCACTCAAGGACAAGGCATTTAAATGGCTGGAGTCCTTCCCGAAGGAGAGCTTAATAACCTGGGAAGATGTGGTGAACAAATTCTTGGCAAGATTCTATGCTCCTCAAAGAATCAACAGGTTGAGAGCTGAGGTTCAAACTTTCAGACAACAAGATGGTGAGACTCTCTACGAAGCATGGGAGTGGTTTAAGGACCTGACAAGAAGGTGCCCACCAGATATGTTCAATGAATGGGTGCAGCTACACATTTTCTATGAAGGGCTCTCCTATGAATCAAAGAAGGCAGTAGACCACTCATCCGGGGGATCTCTGAATAAAAAGAAGACCATTGAGGAGGCCATAGATGTCATTGAGATTGTAGCAGAGAATGACTACTTCTATGCTTCTGAAAGAGGCAACACTAGAGGAGTGATGGAGCTAAACAATGTGGATGCACTGATGGCCCAAAACAAGCTTATTACCAAGCAGCTGGCTGACCTCACCAAGAAGATAGAGAGAAACCAAGTAGCAGCAATCACCACCTCATCAACAACCCAAGAGGGGGTGAATGCAGAGGCAGAAGGTGAGCATGAACAAGCCAACTACATTGGAAACACACCCAGGAAGACCCATGATCCATACTCCAAGACCTACAACCCTGGTTGGAGGAATCACCCAAACTTTGGGTGGGGAAATCAACAAGATCAAGGCCAAGATCAGAGACGTCACAACCTCAACAACCATGCAGCTCACCAACATTCCACACAGAGATCATATCAACACCACCCTAACAACACCTCTCCACATCCATACCAAAACCAAAATAACCCTTCTCATCCATCCAATCCCAACCCACCATCATCTGATGACAGACTCTCAAGGATTGAGACTCTACTTGAAGGCATATGTAAAGAGATTCAAGACAGTAAGGCATTCCGAGAAGAAGTGCGGTCCAATATGCAGAATCAAGATGCTGCCATCAAGAAACTTGAGACACAAATTGGCTACCTATTCAAGCAAATTCCCAGCTACAACCCTCACAGCGATACTGACTCAAACCAAAGGGAGGAGTGTCAGGCTATCAACCTCAGAAGTGGAAAGGAATTGAAGGAGACTTCCAAGCAACCACAAGAGAAAAATTCAGTTGGAAAGAAGGAGGAACAAGATGAAGTTCAAGTCCCCACCTCCAACTCACATCAAAAGGAAGGAGAGCTGAAGCCATATGTTCCGAAAGTCCCATATCGTCAACAACTGAAGAAGAAGGGGGATGATAGCCAGTTCTCCAGATTATTAGAAATCTTCAAGAAATTACAGATTAACATACCCTTTGCTAAAGCAATAGAGCAAATGCCGCTCTATGCCAAGTTCTTGAAGGAATTGACGACCAAAAAGAGAAGTTGGAAGAACAACGAAACGGTGATACTAACCGAGGAATGTAGTGCCATCATTCAGCACAAGCTACCCCAGAAATTGAAGGATCCTGGGAGCTTCCAAATCCCTTGTATTATAGGGGAGATCACAGTGGAGAAAGCTCTATGTGACTTAGGAGCCAGCATAAATCTGATGTCAGTAGCTATGATGAGAAAAATGAAGATCGAGGAGGCTGAGCCAACAAAAATGGCCCTACAACTGGCAGACCGATCGTTCAAGTTCCCTCATGGTGTAGTAGAAGATTTGCTGGTGAAGGTGGGGGATTTCATCTTCCCAGCAGATTTTGTGGTGTTGGACATGCAGGAGGAAGCCAAGGCCTCCATTATCCTGGGAAGACCGTTCTTGGCTACTGCTGGAGCTGTCATTGATGTCCAAAAAGGTGACCTCACCCTGAGATTACACAATGAAAATATGACATTCAATGTGTTCAAGGCTATGAGTTACCCACCAGAACAATTGGGAGAATGTATGAGGTTGGACTCACTGGAAGATGCAGTGCAGGAGAGCTTTGAAGAAGAAGAACCTGAAAGGTTGACAGAGGAGGAATCAACGTCTAGTGAAGAGGCCACAACAGCAAAAATTCATATACAAGGTGCACCAAAGGAAGAGAATGAAAAGTTAGAAGCACCAAAACTTGAACTCAAAGCACTGCCACCCACTCTCAAATATGCATACTTAGGAGAGAATGAAAGCTACCCAGTGATCATAAACTCATCCCTCAGCCAAGATCAAGAGGATGAATTACTCCAAGTGTTGCGAAAGCATAAGGATGCCATTGGATGGACCCTCGCTGACCTGAAAGGAATCAGTTCGGCCATATGCATGCATAAAATACTGTTGGAAGATGATGCCAAACCATCCATTCAATCCTAAAGAAGGCTTAACCCAATCATGAAGGAAGTGGTACAGAAAGAAGTTATGAAGTTATGGCAGGGAGGGGTAATGTACCCGATCTCAGACAGCCCCTGGGTCAGCCCCGTGCATGTCGTCCCAAAAAGGGGAGGAATCACTGTAGTCCCCAATGAGAAGAACGAACTAATCCCCACCAGGACCGTCACAAGATGGCGGATGTGCATAGACTACAGAAAACTGAATGAAGCTACAAGAAAAGATCATTTCCCCCTTCCATTCATGGATCAGATGTTGGAAAGACTCACAGGACACGCATATTATTGTTTTTTCGACGGTTATTCAGGATATAACCAAATAGTGGTTGATCCCAGAGACCAAGAGAAAACCTCATTCACTTGCCATATGGAGTGTTTGCTTACAAGCGCATGCCATTTGGGCTATGTAATGCACCTGCAACTTTCCAACGCTGCATGCTTTCTATCTTCTCAGATATGATAGAGAAATTCATTGAAGTCTTTATGGATGATTTCTCGGTATTCAGAGATTCTTTTCCTAGTTGCTTAAATCACCTAGCCTTGGTATTGAAAAGGTGCCAAGAGACCAATCTGGTCTTGAACTGGGAGAAATGTCACTTTATGGTGACCGAAGGAATAGTCCTTGGCCATAAGGTTTCTAACCAAGGCATTGAGGTGGACAGAGCTAAGGTGGAACTTATTAAAAAACTTCCTCCACCCAGTGATGTCATGGCAATTAGGAGTTTTTTAAGGCATGCTGGCTTTTACAGAAGGTTTATTAAAGACTTTTCAAAGATAGCCAAACCCTTAAGCAATCTCCTTGTATCTGATACACCGTTTGTCTTCGATGAAAAATGCATGCTAGCATTTGAAAATTTGAAACAGAGGTTATCCTCTGCCCCTATCATTTCCCCACCTGATTGGAACTTACCATTTGAATTGATGTGTGATGCATCTGATTTTGCAGTTGGGGCCGTGTTAGGGCAAAGGAAAGATAACTTAGTCCATGTGATATACTATGCTAGCAAAGTCCTCAATGACACGCAAAGAAATTATACCACTACTGAAAAGGAGTTGCTGGCAAAATTTTTTGCATTTGATAAGTTTAGATCATACCTCATTGGTGCTAAAGTAATTGTTTTCACAGATCACACAGCACTTAAATATTTGTTTGCCAAGCAAGAATCAAAACCAAGACTAATAAGATGGATCTTATTGTTGCAGGAATTCAATATTGAAATTAGAGACAAGAAAGGAGTGGAGAACAAGGTAGCGGATCACCTATCCAGAATTCCTCATGATAAAGGTGGAACACATGATACAAGTGTAAATGAGCTCTTCCCTGATGAGCAGTTGATGACAGTTCACAAAGCACCATGGTTTGCAGACATTGCCAACTTCAAGGCAACTGGGGCCTTACCTTCAGAGATCAATAAACATCAAAAAAGAAAGCTCATAAATGATGCAAAATATTTTGTCTGGGATGAGCCATATCTCTTCAAGAAGTGTTCAGATAGAATCCTGAGAAGATGTGTTTCAGAAGAAGAGGGACGAGAGGTCCTGTGGAATTGCCACGGCTCATGCTATGGAGGCCATTTTGGGGGGGATAGAACTGCAGCCAAGGTGTTGCAAAGCGGATTCTTTTGGCCCACCCTTTTCAAGGATGCCAAGGAGCTAGTAAAGAACTGCAATGAATGCCAAAGAGCTAGAAACTTGCCCAAAACAAATGAGATGCCACAAAATTTCATCTTAGAACTGGAATTGTTTGATGTGTGGGGAATCGATTTCATGGGACCATTCCCAACCTCATATTCAAACAAGTACATTTTGGTAGCAGTGGATTACGTTTCCAAGTGGGTAGAGGCTATTGCAACCCCAACAAATGATAACAAGGTGGTCATAAACTTCCTCAGGAAGAATATCTTTAGCCGGTTTGGAGTCCCACGAGCACTCATCAGTGATGGAGGGAGCCATTTTTGTAACAGACCACTAGAAGCTCTTCTCCTATGATACGGGGTAAAACACAAGGTTGCCACGCCTTACTATCCCCAAACAAGTGGGCAAACTGAGACATCTAACAGAGAGCTAAAAAGAATTTTGGAAAAGACTATAGGAGCATCAAGAAAGGATTGGTCGAAGAAGCTGGATAATGCTCTTTGGGCATACAGAACAGCATTCAAAACACCACTTGGAATGTCCCCATATCAACTGGTGTATGGGAAAACTTGTCATTTACCACTGGAGCTGGAACACAAAGCTCTCTGGGCTCTCAAGATACTAAATTTTGACAGCATTGCTGCTGGTGCAAAGAGGATTCTGTAGCTGCAAGAGATGGAGGAATTTAGATCTCAAGCCTATGAAAATACCAAGATTTATAAAGAAAAGGCAAAGAGAAGACATGACCTCCATCTGGAACCCAGGAGTTTCGCAAAGGGGCAGCAAGTACTCCTCTACAACTCTAAATTGAGACTGTTCCCAGGAAAACTCAAATCAAGATGGTCAGGACCCTTTCTTGTCACAAAGGTCTCGCCGTATGGACACATAGAAATTATGGATGAAAGTTCGGAGAGGACTTTCACTGTGAACAGACAAAGGCTCAAACACTATATGGGCAACATGGGGGAAAACCCCAAAGTGAAGTATCATCTCAGGTAAGGGAGGAATCGTCGAGCTAGCGACGCTAAAAGAGCGCTTTGTTGGGAGGCAACCCAACCTAAGGTAGTTTCTTTTGCATCGTCATTTCAATAAAGATCACAAGTTGTTTCCCCTGTATTACGAGGATCTAAGTTTGGTGTTCCACACCAAAACAATCCAAGAGTGAAAGTGTAATTCTAAGTTTGGTGTTCCACCAAAGATATTAGTTAGAATCACACTACACTCCAATGGCAAAATGCTAGCTCCAACCAATCAGGGGAACCACTTAGCAGTAGTTTAGTCTTTAGTTAATAATTGTTTAGTTAATAACAACATATGAGGCTCTCTGCAAGTATGCAATCTGTCGTACTAGGCAAGGAACTAAGTTTGGTGTTCACACACCAAATTAAGTTCAGAAATTCACAAGCATACATGCAAGCTAACTATTTCTCAAGTGCTTTGGGAACAAACAACATCCAATAACTTTACAGGAACCTTCTGAGGAAATGGTGCACCATCATCCAAGGAAGTGAAGGAGCAAAAACTATGGATGATGACAACAAGGGAACAGCTAGAAACCATCACCCGAAGGTTGTATTGTTACTTAATTCCATATACTTGAAATGCTAAAAATTGGAAGTCCCAAGGTGCCCTTGATTAATAGTTACTCATTAGTTCAAATCATTAGAATTTAATGTTTGTTTTTATTGCTTTTGTCATATATGTGCTAGTTTTAATGTCAATGCTGCATCTTCACCTTGTTTACTTGTATGCTTGTCCTTTTAAGTTAAATAAAAAGAGAATGTGTGTGATGAAAAACCAGAGTGGAGTTCATATTGTGGAGTAAGTTCCTAAGTTTGTGGTATGGTAATTGATTAGCTAAGTTGGTTCACTAATAAGGTAGGAAGGCAACTATCTGTCCTGAATCATATGCTTGAAACACACCCCATGAGACTAGCTAAATAACAAGATCCTAATAAGAAAAAGGGGAAAAGAAAAATGAAAGTTGAAAAATAAAAGAAAGAAAAGTTAGTAAGAAATAAGGCTAGGCACCAAGGGTTTGAATCTTGAGGCATGTGTCTGTGGTGCTCCTGTGTAAGGGATTTACTTGGATGAATAAGCTCTTAGGGGTGCCTTATCACTTTGTAACTTTGATTAACTAACCCGGGATTATCAGCTGAAAGTCCACTATCAAGAGTAACCCTTGCTACAGAACACTTAATAACCCAAAGAGGTGCTGGACACCAAGGTCTCAAGAAAGAAAATAAACAAACCATGTGCCTGTGGTGTGTATGTATGGGGGAAAGAGACTTGAGGGAGTAAGTCCTTAGGGGTGTTTCAATACCTAGCACCTTGAACCAACTGGTTCGGGAGTGTTGGCTGAAAACTCATCTTAAAGAGTCGCCCCCTCACAGAGCACTTAGCCTAAGAGCACAATCAAACCCTGAAAACAACAAAAGGATCAATGAATAAAAGTCTCATAGGGTGCAATCAAGTAAGTATTCCAGGACATGATAAAGGTCTGAAAGCTAGTAAAGGAATGGAGCTAAATTGCTATGCATGAAACCACCATAAAACCAAGGGCATGACTTCCACAATAATGACTCAGTTCTCTTGACATTTCATTCATCATTCTCTTGTTCCAGTACTTGCTTAGGGACAAGCAAGCTTTAAGTTTGGTGTTGTGATGCTAGGGCATTTTGGCCAGTTTCACTGACCTTTTCTTTACTGTTTTAGGGTAGTTTCATGCACTTTCTTAGGAAATAAGCAAGTTTTGGGTAGAATTTCACTTACATCTTGATTCAAGCGAACATTGTGATTTTTATATGAATTCATGAGAATTATGCATGAATTTAATGACAAATTGGATGATGCATGTCTCATGATTTGGATTAGAACTTTGATGCACTCTATTGCTTGATTTTAGGACAAAGGAAGCAAGGAAGAACCACGTTAGCAGCCACGTTAGTCTAACTAACGTAACCACTAACGTGGGATGAGAGCTAGCTTGCAACGTTAATGAGAAAAGTAATCGCCAATAACGTCCTCGAAGCCATCATAGCCCACGTTAATTACCACGTTAACTACATTAACGTGGTAGTTAACGTGGAAGAAGAAAATGAAGCCAACGTTAGTGACACTCACTTTTGTCACTAACGTTGGACCAAGCTCATATTGGCCACGTTAAGAGCCACGTTAACTCAGTTAACGTGGACTCTAACGTGGGGAAACAAAAGAATGACCAATGTTAGTGACAATCACCTTTGTCACTAACGTTGAGCTAAGCCACATTGAGCCACGTTAGTTGCCACGTTAACTTAGTTAATGTGGAAGCTAACATGGAGGGAGAAAGAATCGCCAACGTTAGTGACACTCACCTTTGTCACTAACGTTGGAATGAGCCACTATGAGCAACGTTAACTCCCACGTTAACTTAGTTAACGTGGAAGCTAATGTGGATGAAAGAATGATGAGCCAACGTTAGTGACACTCACCTTTGTCACTAACGTTGGAGATGGCTATCACCACCACGTTAGAAGCCACGTTAACCTAGTTAACGTGAACTCTAACGTGGGAAGTAGGGGCGTTTTGAAACGTTAGTGACAAAGGTACGTGTCACTAACGTTTTCAAAGATTTGGCAAGCCTACGTTAAAGGTCACGTTAGCCACACTAACGTGAACTCTAACGTAGGGGGAAGGGAGGATTCTCAACGTTATTGGAAAAGGTAAGTCCCAATAACGTGTGCGAAGGACCAAGAGGCAACGTTAGTGGTCACGTTGGTGCCACTAAAGTTGAAGTTAACGTGGATCATCCTTGGGTTAGGAACGTTAGTGAAAAAGGTGATTGCCACTAACGTTCTCAAAGCCACACTTTCACTTAACGTTAACGCCACTAACGTCCTAAGCTAAAAGTCCCTGCCTACTTCACACTTTCTCTCTGCAAGTAAAGCTAAGCCCACTGAAGAGGATAACTGCTTCAAACTCAAGATCCAAAGGCCCGTATCCAAGATTTGAAGAACCAACTAGAAGATCAGAAGAGTAGTATATATAGGGGTAGTTTTGAATCAAAAAGGGGGTTGGAAATTGGAGAACTACTCTCTGTATAATTTTACTTTCTCTGCACTTCTAGTTTACTTTTCATAATGTATTTTCTATCTTTGTTTTCCATTTCCAGAGCTATGAACAACTAAACCCCTTTCATTGGGTTAGGGAGCTCTGTTGTAATTTGATGGATCAATATTAGTTTTCATTATTCTTCTTCTATCTTTTCTCTTGATTTTACTAGAAAACTTTCAATCTTCATTCAATTGGGTAGTTATCTTGGAAAAGAAGCTATTCATACTTGGATCTCTTCGGAACTTTGGAAGAGGAATGAAGAGATCATGCTAGAAATGCTTTCTCATGTTGGACCAAATTGGGGTTTGGATGGATATAGTGACATATAATCCTACCAACACTTTGATTTGGAATTACATGTGGTATAATCAGTGACCATACTTCATCTCTTCTCATGAGCAATTGACCAAGGAATTGGCTATTGATCAAGATTTGAGAGATTGAATTACCAAGAAATTGGAATTCGATCACTTAAGATTGCCAAGGAGATCAATGAATGCATTGATTGAGGAAGAGATGAAAATGAACTTGATCCGGAGAATGCAACATCTCCTAAGCCCAATGAATTCCCCATTTCTGATCTTACCCATTCTCTTTAAATTCTGCAATCTACTTTTATGAGCATCTTTCCCATTCCCATTTAAGATTCTGCAATTTACTTTCCGCTATTTACATTCAGCTCTTTATTTCCAGCATTTACGTTTTCTGCTATTTACTTTTTCACCATTTAATTTTCTGCAAATCTCAAATCCAATGTTGCTTAGTTCAACTAAAACATTCCTCTAATTAAAGTTTCTTGACCAACCAATCCCTGTGGGATTCAACCTCTCTCTATTGTGAGTTTTTACTTGATGATAATTCGGTATACTTGCCGAAGGAAAATTATTGAGAGACAAGTTTCCGTGCATCATGTAAGACCCAAAACCTTTGAAAAAGGGCTATCATTAGCTAATTTCAAATTCAGTGTTTCTGTAGCTTTAATTTCGGAAATTTCTTTATTAAAGAAAATTAAAGCAAGTTTTGATTTATTGAATTTGAAATAAATTGAGATTATTATCCAATTTAACAATTATTGGATTATTTTCTATATTCAAATTATAAAATTGGTAGTTGTGAAATAATAAGGATTTCTATATGGAACTAACTAACTTTTTGTTTGTTTCTTATCTTTTTCAAAACTACCTAACTAACTCTCTCTCTCTAATTTTCGAAAATATCTTCCCTCTTTTTCAAAATTTCTTTTAAATTAACTAATTATTTTAATTTTTTATTTTAATTTTCGAAAAATTACTAACCTTTTTCAAAAACTATTTTCGAAAATCACTAACTCTTTTTCAAAAATAATTTTCGAAAATTCTCCTTCTCTCTCATCTCCTTCTATTTATTTATTCATTTACTAACACTTCATCTCACCCAAATTCGAACCCCCTCTTCTATCTGTGTTCAAATTTTTTCTTTTTCTATTCTTCTACTCACACAGGGACCTCTATACTGTGGTAAAAAGGATCCCTATTATTATTATTCTGTCCCTCTTTTTCATATGAGCAGGAGCAAGGACAAGAACATTCTTGTTGAAGCAGATCCAGAACATGAAAGGACTCTGAAGAGAAAACTAAGAGAAACTAAATTATAACAATCCAGCAAGCACCTTTCAGAAATTTTCGAACAAGAAGAGGAGATGGCAGCCGAAAATAATAATAATGCAAGGAGGATGCTTGGTGACTTTACTACAACTAATTCCAATTTACATGGAAGAAGCATCTCCATTCCTGCCATTGGAGCAAACAATTTTGAGCTGAAACCTCAATTAGTTTCTCTGATGCAGCAGAATTGCAAGTTTCATGGACTTCCATCTGAAGATCCTTTTCAGTTCTTAACTGAATTCTTGCAGATCTGTGATACTATTAAGACTAATGGAGTAGATCCTGAAGTCTACAGGCTCATGCTTTTCCCTTTTGCTGTGAGAGACAGAGCTAGAGTATGGTTGGACTCTCAACCTAAGGATAGCCTGAACTCTTGGGATAAGCTGGTCAAGGCTTTCTTAGCCAAGATCTTTCCTCCTCAAAAGCTGAGTAAGCTTAGAGTGGATGTTCAGACCTTCAGACAGAAAGAAGGTGAATCCCTCTATGAAGCTTGGCAGAGATACAAAGAACTGACCAAAAAGTGTCCTTCTGACATGCTTTCGGAATGGACCATCCTGGATATATTCTATGATGGTCTGTCTGAATCAGCTAAGATGTCATTGGATACTTCTGCAGGTGGATCTATTCACCTAAAGAAAACGCGTGCAGAAGCTCAAGAACTCATTGACATGGTTGCTAATAACCAGTTCATGTACACTTCTGAGAGGAATCCTGTGAGTAATGGGACGCCTATGAAGAAGGGAGTTCTTGAAATTGATACTCTGAATGCCATATTGGCTCAGAATAAAATATTGACTCAGTAAGTCAATATGATTTCTCAGAGTCTGAATGGAATGCAAGCTGCATCCAACAGTACTCAAGAGGCATCTTCTGAAGAAGAAGCTTATGATCCTGAAAACCCTGCAATAGCAGAGGTGAATTACATGGGTGAACCTTATGGAAACACCTATAACCCCTCATGGAGAAATCACCCAAATCTCTCATGGAAGGATCAACAAAAGCCTCAACAAGGCTTTAATAATGGTGGAAGAAATAAGTTTAACAATAGTAAACCTTTTCCATTATCCACTCAGCAACAGGCAGAGAACTCTGAACAAAATACCTCTAATTTAGCAAACTTATTCTCTGATCTATCTAAGGCCACTGTAAGTTTCATGAATGAAACAAGGTCCTCCATTAGAAATTTGGAGGCACAAGTGGGCCAGCTGAGTAAAAGGATCACTGAAATCCCTCCTAGTACTCTCCCAAGCAATACAGAAGAAAATCCAAAAGGAGAGTGCAAGGCCATTGACATAGTCAACACGGCCGAACCTGGAGAGGAAGGGGAGGACGTAAATCCCAATGAGGAGGACCTCCTGGGACGTCCAGTGATCAATAAGGAGTTTTCCTTTGAGGAACCAAAGGAATCTGAGACTCATCTAGAGACCATAGAGATTCCATTGAACCTCCTTATGCCCTTCATGAGCTCTGACAAGTATTCATCTTCTGAAGAGAATGAGGATGTTACTGAAGAGCAAGTTACCAAGTACCTTGGTGCAATCATGAAGCTGAATGCCAAATTATTTGGTATTGAGACTTGGGAAGATGAACCTCCCTTGTTCACCAATGAACTAAGTGATCTGGATCAACTGACATTGCCTCAGAAGAAATAGGATCCTGGAAAGTTCGTAATACCTTGTACCATAGGCAACATGATCTTTGAAAAGGCTCTGTGTGACCTTGATTCAGGGATAAACCTCATGCCCCTCTTTGTAATAGAGAAACTGGGAATCTTTGGGGTGCAAGCTACTAAAATCTCATTAGAGATGGCAGATAATTCAAGAAAACAGGCTTATGGACAAGTAGAGGACGTGTTAGTAAGGGTTGAAGGCCTTTACATCCCTGCTGATTTCATAATCCTTGATACTGGGAAGGATGAGGATGAATCCATCATCCTTGGAAGACCTTTCCTAGCCACAGCAAGAGCTGTAATTGATGTTGACAGAGGTGAATTAGTCCTTCAATTGAATGAGGACTCCCTTGTGTTTACAACTCAAGGTTACCCTTCTGTAAACATGGAAAAGAGGCACAGTAAGCTTCTCTCAAAACAGAGTCAACCAGAGCCCCCACAGTCAAACTCTAAGTTTGGTGTTGGGAGGCCACAACCAAACTCTAAGTTTGGTGTTGAACTCCCATATCCAAACTCTAAGTTTGGTGTTGGGAAGTCTCAACAATGCTTTGAACATCTGTGAGGCTCCATGAGAGCCCACTGTCAAGCTATTGACATTAAAGAAGCGCTTGTTGGGAGGCAACCCAATTTTTATTTATCTAATTTTATTTTTCTTGTTCTTTCATGTTTTATTAGGTTCATGATCATGTGGAGTAACAAAATAAATATAAAAATTGAAAACGGAATCAAAAACAGCAGAAGAAAAATCACACCCTGGAGGAAGACCTTACTGGCGTTTAAACGCCAGTAAGAAGCATCTGGCTAGCGTTCAACGCCAGAACAGAGCATGGTTCTGGCGCTGAACGCCCAAAATGGGCAGCATTTGGGCGTTTGAATGCCAGAATTGGACCCTGGAGAAGAGCTGGCGCTGAACGCCCAAAACAAGCATGGTTCTGGCGTTCAACGCCAGAAATGGGCAACAAATGGGCGTTCAACGCCCAGAACAAGCACCAATCTGGTGCTGAATGCCCAGAGTTGTGTGCAAGGGCATTTTGCATGCCTAATTTGGTGCAAGGTTGTAAATCCTTGAACACCTCAGGATCTGTGGACCCCACAGGATCCCCACCTACCTCCACTCACTTCTTCTCACCCTTCTTTCACACAATCCCATAAACCTACCTCATAAACCCCACCTACCTTCAAAATTCAAAATCAATTTCCCACCCAAAACCCACCCTTATGGCCGAATACACCCCCCTCTCCTCCATATTTTCTCCTTCTTCTTCATCTATTCTTTCTTCTCTTGCTCGAGGGCGAGCAATATTCTAAGTTTGGTGTAGTAAAAGCATAAGCTTTTTGTTTTTCCATTACCATTGATGGCACCCAAGACCGGAAAATCCTCTAGAAGAGGGAAAGGGAAGACAAAAGCTTCCACCTCCGAGTCATGGGAGATGGAAAGAATCATCTCCAAAGCTCATCAAGACCACTTCTATGATGTTGTGGCCAAGAAGAAGGTGATCCCCAAGGTCCCTTTCAAGCTTAAGAAGAATGAGTATCCGGAGATCCGACATGAAATCCAAAGAAGAGGTTGGGAAGTTCTAACAAACCCCATCCAACAAGTCAGCATCCTAATGGTTCAAGAGTTCTATGCCAATGCATGGATCACTAGGAACCATGATCAAAGTAAGAACCCAAACCCAAAGAATTATATTACAATGGTTCGGGGAAAATACTTAGATTTTAGTCCGGAAAATGTGAGGTTGGCGTTTAACTTGCCTATGATGCAAGGAGATGCACGCCCCTACACTAGAAGGGTCAACTTTAATCAAATGTTGGACCAAGTCCTCATGGACATATGTGTGGAAGGAGCTCAATGGAAGATTGACTCCAAAGGCAAGCCGGTTCAATTAAGAAGACTGGACCTCAAGCCTGTGGCTAGAGGATGGTTGGAGTTCATCCAACGCTCCATCATCCCCACTAGCAACCGATCTGAAGTTACTGTGGATCGGGCCATTATGATTCATAGCATCATGATTGGAGAGGAAGTAGAAGTTCATGAAGTCATCTCCCTTGAATTCTACAAAATAGCCGAAAAGCCCTCTCTTGGGGCAAGGCTAGCTTTTCCTCATCTTATTTGCCATCTATGTTACTCAGCTGGAGCTTTCATAGAAGGAGACATTCCCATTGAGGAAGAGAAGCCCATCACTAAGAAAAGGATGGAGCAAGCAAGAGAGCCCATTCATGGATCTCAAGAGACGTATGAAGCTCATCACCATGAGATCCCGGAGATGCCTCAAATGCATTTTCCTCCACAAAACTATTGGGAGCAAATCAACACCTCCCTAGGAGAATTAAGTTCCAACATGGGACAATTAAGGGTGGAACATCAAGAGCACTCCATCATCCTTCATGAAATAAGAGAAGATCAAAAAGCAATGAGGGAGGAGCAACAAAGACAAGGAAGAGACATAGAAGAGCTCAAGGACATCATTGGTTCCTCAAGAAGGAAACGCCACCATCACTAAGGTGGACTCATTCCTTGTTCTTACATTCTCTGTTTTTTGTTTTCTCTATGTTAAGTGCTTATCCATGTTTGTGTCTTCATTACATGATCATTAGTATTTAGTAACTTTGTCTTAAAGTTATGAATGTCCTATGAATCCATCACCTCTCTTAAATGAAAACTGTTTTAATTCAAAAGAACAAGAAGTACATGAGTTTCGAATTTATCCTTGAACTTAGTTTAATTATATTGATGTGGTGATAATACTTTTTATTTTCTGAATGAATGCTTGAACAGTGCATATGTCTTTTGAAGTTGTTGTTTAAGAATGTTAAATATGTTGGCTCTTGAAAGAATGATGTTAAGGAGACATGTTATTTGATAATATGAAAAATCATAAAAATGATTCTTGAAGCAAGAAAAAGCAGCAAAGAACAAAGCTTGCAGAAAAAAAATGGCAAAAAAAAATATAAAAAAAAAAGAAAAAGAGAGAAAAAGCAAGCAGAAAAAGCCAAAAGCTCTTAAAACCAAGAGGCAAGAGCAAAAAGCCAATAATCCTTAAAACCAAAAGGCAAGGGTAAATAAAAGGGATCCCAAGGCTTTGAGTATCAATGGATAGGAGGGCCTAAAGGAATAAAATCCTGACCTAAGCGGCTAAACCAAGCTGTCCCTAACCATGTGCTTGTGGCGTGAAGGTGTCAAGTGAAAACTTGAGACTGAGCGGTTAAAGTCAAGGTCCAAAGCAAAAGAAGAGTGTGCTTAAGAACCCTGGACACCTCTAATTGGGGACTTTAGCAAAGCTGAGTCACAATCTGAAAAGGTTCACCCAATTATGTGTCTGTGGCATTTATGTATCCGGTGGTAATACTGGAAAACAAAGTGCTTAGGGCCACGGCCAAGACTCATAAAATAGCTGTGTTCAAGAGTCATCATACTGAACTAGGAGAATTAATAACACTATCTGAACTCTGAGTTCCTATAGATGCCAATCATTCTGAACCTCAATGGATAAAGTGAAATGCCAAAACTATTCAAGAGGCAAAAAGCTACAAGTCCCGCTCATCTGATTGGAGCTATGTTTCATTGATAGTTTGGAATTTATAGTATATTCTCTTCTTTTTATCCTATTTGATTTTCAGTTGCTTGGGGACAAACAACAATTTAAGTTTGGTGTTGTGATGAGCGGATAATTTATACGCTTTTGGCATTGTTTTTAGTATGTTTTTAGTAGAATCTAGTTACTTTTAGGGATGTTTTCATTAGTTTTTATGTTAAATTCACATTTCTGGACTTTACTATGAGTTTGTGTGTTTTTCTGTGATTTCAGGTATTTTCTGGCTGAAATTGAGGGACTTGAGCAAAAAATCAGATTCAGAGGTTGAAGAAGGACTGCTGATGCTGTTGGATTCTGACCTCCCTGCACTCAAAGTGGATTTTCTGGAGCTACAGAACTCAAAATGGCACGCTGCCAATTGCGTTGGAAATTAGACATCCAGGGATTTCCAGCAATATATAATAGTTCATACTTTGGCCGAGTTTAGATGACGTAAAAGGGCATTGAACGCTAATTCTATGCTGCTGTCTGGAGTTAAACGCCAGAAACATGTCACAAGCCAGAGTTGAACGCCAGAAATACGTTACAAACTGGCGTTCAGCTCCAAGAATGACCTCTACACGTGTAACATTCGAGCTCAGCCCAATCACACACCAAGTGGGCCCCGGAAGTGGATTTATGCATCAATTACTTACTTCTGTAAACCCTAGTAGCTAGTTTAGTATAAATAGGACTTTTTACTATTGTATTAGACATCATCGGATCATCTTTTGATCACTTATGTATTTTCATACGGTAGAGTTTCTGCACTCCATAGATTAAGGTGTGGAGCTCTGCTGTTCCTCAAAGATTAATGCAAAGTACTACTATTTTTCTATTCACTTCAACTTATTCCGCTTCTAAGATATTCATTCGCACTTCAACCTGAATGTGATAAACGTGACAATCATCATCATTCCCTATGAACGTGTGCCTGACAACCACTTCCGTTCTACTTTAGATTGAATGAGTATCTCTTGGATCTCTTAATCAGAATCTTCGTGGTATAAGCTAGATTGATGGCGGCATTCATGAGAGTTTGGAAAGTCTAAACCTTGTCTGTGGTATTCCGAGTAGGACTCTGGGATTGAATGACTGTGACGAACTTCAAACTCGCGACAGCTGGGCGTAGTGACAGACGCAAAAGGAGGGTGAATCGTATTCCAGTATGATCGAGAACCTCAGATGATTAGCCGTGCTGTGACAGAGCATTTGGACCATTTTCACAAGAGAATAGGATGCAGCCATTGGCAAGGGTGATTCCTCCAGACGATTAGCCATGCAGTGATAGCGCATCGGACCATTTTCCAGAGAGGATTAAAAGTAGCCATTGACAACGGTGATGTCCTTACATAAAGCCAGCCATGGAAAGGAGTAAGATTGATTGGATGAAGACAGCAAGAAAGCAGAGGTTCAGAGGAACGAATGCATCTCTATACGCTTATCTGAAATTCTAACCAATGAATTACATAAGTATTTCTATCCTTATTTTCTATTTATTATTTATTTTCGAAAACTCCATAACTATTTTATATCCGCCTGACTGAGATTTACAAGGTGACCATAGCTTGCTTCATACCAACAATCTCTGTGGGATCGACCCTTACTCACGTAAGGTTTATTACTTGGATGACCCAGTGCACTTGCTGGTTAGTTGTATCGAAGTTGTGAATGGAAAACGATTTATTAAGACGTGCGTACAGAGTTTTTGGCGCCGTTGCCTGAGATCACAATTTCGTGCACCAGCGATCAAGGCACCCATTTTTGTAATAGGAGACTAACAAGATTAATGAAGAAGCATGGGATAATTCATAAAGTTGCAATAGCTTACCATCCCCAAACTAATGGGCAAGCCGAGGTGTCAAACAGAGAAATTAAGCGTATCTTGCAAAAGATAGTAAAGCCTCATAGAAAAGACTGGAGCACCAAGCTACAAGATGCACTCTAGGCATATAGGACAGCATACAAGACACCCATTGGGATGAGTCCTTTCCGCTTGGTTTATGGAAAAGCTTGTCATCTCCCAGTTGAAGTAGAATACAGAGCTTTTTGGGAAGTTAAGGAGTGCAACATGGGAATTGAGAAAGCCGGAGCTGAAAGGAAGTTGCAACTACAGGAACTGGAGAGCCTTCGCCTAGAAGCTTATGAAAACTCCAGAATATACAAGGAAAAGATGAAGGCTGTACATGATCAAAACATCAAGAAGAAAGAGTTCCAACCTGGGGATTTAGTCCTCTTTTACAAATCTCGACTAAGGCTCATGCTAGGCAAGTTGAGATCAAGATGGGAAGGTCCATACAGAGTAGAGAAGGCCGAACCGTACGGAGTTTATCACCTAAGCCATCCTTCAAGCTCTGAACTTATTAAGGTTAATGGACAACGCCTGAAGCTATACCATGGCGAGAAGATACAGAGAAACAAGGAGCTTGAGATCTTCCTCTTGGAAGATCCCCACATAGCAAAAGATTGAGCTAGTGGAGCATCCAACTTACGGACGTTAAAGCAAAGTGCTAGGTGGGAGACAACCCACCATGGTATGATCGTTCTTTTCTTTATTTTTAGTTTTTCCTTTTCAATAACTCTTCTCTTTCTTAGTACTTTCATGCATCTGCATTTACATATTTTTATTTAAAAAAAAATTTTGTTATGCGATGCGATCGCATCAGCGACACGTCCGCGTCACAGGGAAAGTCACGCTGGAATGTGGCTGGAGGCGTGCCAATGGCACAAATCAACCCACGCGACCGCGTCGCTGGCGCGTTCGCGTCGCATGGGAATTATGGCCTCCCACGCGACCGCGTGCCCACGCGGCCGCGTGCCCTGAGTTTTCGACGTAAAAGGGTGCACAATGAAATATTGTGCGAGAGTGATGCTGGATTGGTGCTGGAAGCACAATCTCTATCACACTCACGCGATCGCGTGACCCACGCGATCGCGTCGTCCCAATTTTGTCAAATGGCATTATGCACTTCTCTATGTTGTTATACTATTCAATGCTTGCTTTTCACAACTTTTCTTTACTATTGTATTAATTGAATTTAATTGTCAATACAAACGTGATGGTTTGTTACAAAGTATTGCTTGGTCTATGCTACTCATGCCCTTTGCCGGCATGCCAATAAACACCTTGCAGTCACTTGTCTTTTTATGCAATAGCTATTTTCCATTGTTGGCTTTTCACATGTACTCGAGAGCATGTGTTAATGTCATCTACATCCTAATGTGCATCCATCACCACTCTTCCGTTCTCTTCCTTGCTATATATCTATTTGAATTTAATTTACTTTCTCCTCTCTTTTCAGGATGGCCACCAAGAAAGGAAAGGAGAAAGCGACTCCTAAACCCCCAGCAAGAAGAGGCACTAAAATAGCATTAGTGGCAAAGCCTTCTTTAACCGCAGTCAAGCCCTCAACAAAAAGAGTTAAGAGGATAATAAAGGTTGATGAGAAGGAGAAAGCCTTCCCAGCAAAGGATACTGCGCGATTTTGCAATCGCTACTGTGAGCAGATGTTCCCTATCCTGGCAGAAAGAAACTATAACAATAAATACCTTCTTATCCTCCCGTCCAATATTGCTACCTTTGTTGAGCCGCAAATTGAACGAAGACAATGGGGTTTCCTACGGAGACAGCCAAGGCAGGTCAATCTTTCTTGGGTAGTTGAGTTCTACTCTAACTTCTACATGCCAACCCTGCAGTATGTTTATGTCCGGCAGAAGCAAGTCCCCATCACAGAAGAGGCCATTCAGCAAGCTCTGAGTCTTCCCCCTATTCCAGAAGGAATGGACGCCTTCCAAGAAGCCGCACTTAAGTGCCAGAGGTACCAATTTGACTGGGACTCCGTTCTCGGAGTTATCGCATTACCTGGCAGCCATTGGATCTACGGATACCACCGTACCCACCCTAAGGGAATCTTGGCTTCAGCACTTACCTTGGAGGCTCGCGTCTGGGCACAGATCATGTCCCATTACGTCTTTCCGAGCACTCATGTGTCCTCCTTCACTGCGGACATGGTTGTTCTACTATCGTGCATCCTTACAGACCAACCTCTGCATCTCTCAAGACATATCCGGAATGCTATGGGACACGTACAAATTGCGGGCAACTTACCTTTTCCCGCCTTGGTCTCAGATCTTTTCTCAGCAGCCGGAGTCTCCTACAGAGATGGGGACACCAAAGCCGTGCTTCCACGGGATGATCAGTATGTCCCTAACGGAAAATACCTCAGACTCCCCGCAGCCACTACAAGCCTTCCTACTACTCCAGTTGAAGATAATCCTTCTTCAACACCACAAGCACCTACAACTGATGAATTGCTCCAGTAGATAATCGAATGGTTGGATCGGCAAGAACATAAAGCAAAGATGAGAGAGCGTCGTAACGAGCGCCGATTCAAACACCTCAAGGAGCTACTCAAGGGACACTTCAGGGACTCGGATACCCCGGACTGCACTTCTTTTACCAGCACAGGGAGCCATAATGGTCCCGACTGTGGCGATACTGCCACCAGCCCACTCCTGTTCCTGACAGACGGCACCGAGGACGGTGCAAAGCCTTAAGTGTGGGGAGGTTGGTCAGTACCTGACTTCCAGAGGTGATTTCTTTTCCCTAGCACCAATAATTAGGATATTTTAGTTAGATTTTCTTTCTTTTATAGAATAGAATAAATTGCATAGGTTAGGATAGTTGCATGCATGTTCTACTTGATTGAAAAGATAATAAGTTTCTTTTAAGACTCTATCTTTGGAACAAAAATTTCACTAATTTTTCAAAATTTTTATGATAAATTTGCTTGAGTTGTATTTGGAACATGACATTTGAGCTAAAGAACACACAACCTGTGAAAGATTTGAGCCTTTATGTATGGTTACATTATTTAACCATAATTATTTTATTCTTGTGTGTTTACTTCTCTATGATTGTAATCTATATTTTGTTTTATCTTATATGTCCAATATTTATTATATTTGCATGCTTGCACATGATTGAGGCCATTATTTGTTTAAACTCACTTATCCAAATTAAGCCTACCCTTTTCAATTACCTTTGTTAACCACTTTGAGCCTTTAAATCCCATTTGTTCTATATTTTACCACATTACTAACCTTAAGCTAAAAAACAATTGTATATCCCAAATTGAATCTTTGGTTAGCTTAAGATAGAATTGTGTGTGCTAGTTAAGTATGAGAAATTGTGGGAACAAAAGTTGTTAAGGGAATGTGTCATGAGAATTTAATGAGAATTTGGATACCTACTCATGTGAAACTATAAGAATTAAAAATCTATGTGCATTGATAAGCTATATTTATTTTAATGTCAAAAAAAATTTATAAATAAATAAGGGGACAAAAATTACCCTAATGTTAAATTCAGAATTCAAAGATCAATGCACATATGGTAGAATCAAATAAAAAGTTGATACATGAGTATGGATAGAAAAAGGGAATTCTGGGTAGCTAGGTATGAACTTTAAGATTACATTAAAAATATATAGGTTGGGTTGAAGCTTGGGTTAATTAAAGATTCAATTTATTAGCTCACTTGACCAAATGTATACCCCTACCTGTACCTTAGCCCCATTACAACCTTGAAAAGACCTCATGATGTTTGCATTGGTATATTAACTGTTGTTGATTGGTTAGGAGAAGAACAAAAGTTAGAAAGCATGATTAGAGAAGGATAGAGTGATTACCCTATACACTAGAGATTAGAGCGTACATACATTATCAGTGAGGGTTCAATGCTTGAATTTTCATGTTCCCTGCTTTCATGAGCTATCTTCTTGCACTTTTATCTGTTTTATTGTATAGTGATAGAATTAGTGGAATTTGATTTGTAATTCTTTTGAAGAGCTTATTTACTTTTGATCAAGTGGGCAAGAATCATATAGTTGCATTTATTTATATATATATAGGCTTGCATTGCATTTCATGAGTTTCTACATGTTCATACTTATTTCCTTATCTCCTTCAATTAAGCATGAGGACATGCTAATGTTTAAGTGTGGGAAGGTTGATAAACCACTATTTTATGGTTTATATTGTGTTTAATTGTGTGGTTTTATCATGATCCTTACCCACTTATTCATTAAATTAGCATGAAATTATAATTCCTTCCTGAATTTATAACATGTTTGAAAACTGCTTCCTAGAGACTTTAATTATGTATTTTTAATTCTCCTTTATTCCATTCGATGCCGTGATCTGTGTGTTGAGTGTTTCAGACTCTATAGGGCATGAATGAGTTGGAGATTGGAAAGGAAGCTAGCAAAAATGGAAGGAACACAAGAATTTGCGAAGATAACCAGCGAGAAGTGACGCGGTCGCATGACTCACGCGACCGCACGAAGGAGAGCAAATCGCAGTGACGCGGCCGCATGGCTCACGCGGCGCGCGGATTGGAAAAGCTCAAGCGACGCGGTAGCGTGGATGACATGAACGCGTGGCAAGGAAAAGCGCGAATGACGCGTCCGCATGGATGACGCGATCGCGTGACATGTGCGATCTGCATAATCTGCAGAGTTCGCTGGGGGCGATTTTGGACCTTATTTCGACCCGAAAGCAGAGGCTCTGTCTGTATAGGGACCTGGGGATCTGCTGGCTGTATCTGATGGGGCTCCTCATGATGGGGCGCAGCCTGCTCGGGTCCTACTTGCGCATCCTCTGCCCGTGCATCGTCTTCTTGCTCATCTACCTCCTCCTCAGATTTTTCTGATGGTGTGTCAGGCTCGGAGGGGATGTCAGTGTCGCCCGACCGGATCATCAACTTCAAATTCTCATAGCGTCGCTTGCTGCGACGCTCAGACCGCTCATATCGCCGCTGGTTGCGGCGCTCCATCCGGTCCAGCCGCTCAAAGAGGCGGTGCACTAAGTGGTAAATGGGCTGGGAAGCAGGTAAAGGTGCTGTGGTGGTGGCTGGTGCAGCAAGTGCTGAAGGGGCAGCAGAAGATGTGGCTGCATCAGAGGAGGCAGTAAGAGAGGGCGGTCTGTAGCCTAGAGCCACAAACTTCCTGCCATGTGGAATGATCTTCTTGCAGTCGGCGGCTGGTGGCTTCTCTTCTGCAAGCTCCTAGGGTACCTCAGCTCGGCGGCCCAACTGAGTAATTAGATAGGGAAAGGGTAGAGTGCCTCGGACATGAACCCTGGCCATGTAATACCAGATAAATCGGGGGAGGTTCAGGTCTTTGCCCTCCATCATGCACCATATAAGAGTAATCATGGCAGCTGGCACCTCAGTCTCGTGAGTGCTCGGTATCACATAGTTGCTCAGGATCTGTTGCCATAGCCGAGCTTCATTATTCAGATAAATAATTTTTATGCCTTTTGGAGTTACTGTTAACTTGCCTATCACCCATGGGATAGCAGGATCAATAGCTATTGTGCGCTTCACTGCTTCCCAATCAAAACTCATGGACCTCATGGATTCCTCAGCCTGCTGGTAACCATCTGGCCGATCATATTTAGGCTGGAAATTGAGGATATCCTCAATAGCCTCCTCAGTAACTAGGATCTGTTTGCCTCTGAGCTGCACTGCATCCAGGGTCGTCTTATAAAAGTCGCAATAGAATTTCCTGACCCAGGATGCATTAACCTCAGTCAAGTTCCTCTCCAGAAAGAACCAGCCTCTCTGCTTGATTTGCTCAGTGGTGTACTGCTGTAATTCAGCTGGGATTCGAAGGGTCTTTTCTAGATATAAGTTCTTTGAAGTTGCAAAGACTGGATACTTCAGTTCACAATATCGGTTTGCAAACTTGACTGGGTCGGTTGCAGGCACTGATTGATCAGCCTTTTCCTATGGAGTAAAGTTCTTCTCCCGCGAGGAATCATCATGCAGTATATCTAGGATAGCCATAGAGGACTCTCCTCTTTTCCTTTTGCCTGTGCCTGCTTTAGCTTTTCCTTTTCCTTTAGGGTCAGACATCCTGAAAAGCAGAGGTTCCAAGATACAGTTTATTAAACTAAAGCAGGAAAACAGGTAAGCAAATAGTATTATAGCAATATAAGCATGAAGTGAGTTAGATAGATGTAGAATTTGGACTGTATGCAAGCTGAAAGTCAAAGAATTTAAATCAAAATCACAATCCAAGATCTATGATATGCGGAATGCTTGTTTGTTAGGAACAACAATAATCATGCCTTGAAATGGGTTGAAAGTAGTTAGTTGAAAACTAAGAGAGAAGTTAAAAAGTTAATGCAGTTAAGAGTTAAGAAGTGAAGTTAGAGTTAGTGGCATGGTAATGTAGTTCCTAGTTAACAAAAATTGCACAAACTTGAAGAACAAGAAACTCACATTCAAGCAGAGAATGCATATTATTGATGATAAATCATGTAAATAAAAGAAGTGCAAAATGAATAAAATTATCAATAATGCGATTTAACTAAGAAGGGAACCAGAAGGAGTAGGAATGCTAGCCCATCCGTCCATGAATTGGCTTGGATGAACCAATTAGTACATAATTCAAAAGTATCAAAGCCAATTTATGAATGGGAGTTGAAAGAAACAATTTGTAGAAAAATCGAGCAACATTCCGGCTAAAAATTGGATGTTCCCGGATAATAAACAGCAGCAAAAATTCAGTTCAGATGACGTTAAAGTAATGCAAAAAAGAGTAGCAGTTAGCAAGTCACATGAATTCAGAATAAACAAACTCAATCTGCCTCAAGAAATGCATTTTAGGTGGAATAATGTCAAAACAGCATTAAGCAGTAATGAACAGCATATTAGCAGCATCAACAGCAAAGTAATTTCAAAATTGCAAAACAGATCAAGCAAACAGCAAGAACGGCGCAATTATCAGAACTAAATCCACTAACCACATCCTAGCTACCTAACCACCTAAAATCCACTACGAACAAGCATACCTAACTAACCTAAATTGAACAGAATTGAAAAATATGCAACCTAACTAACTGGAATGGGAAAGGAGTTGGAGTGCAGTGGAACCTGGTGTGCGCAGTGAAAGAAATTGAACAAAGAGAGAGGGTGGTGGTGTGGTGGCGCTGGTGGGCAGCACGGCAGGGCTGGGATGCGGTACGGCGGTGGTGGGAGGGTGTGGTGCACAAATTGTAAATCACACTTTTCACAACTCGTACCACTAACCAGCAGGTGCACTGGGTCGTCCAAGTAATACCTTACGTGAGTAAGGGTCGAATCCCACGGAGATTGTTGGCTTGAAGCAAGCTATGGTTATCTTGTAATTCTTAGTCAGGAAATCAATGATAAGAGTGATTGTATTTATGAAGAGTAAAAAGCATAAATTAAATAGTACTTATTATGCAGTAATGGAGAATATGTTGGAGTTTTGGAGATGCTTTGTCTTCTGAATCTCTGCTTTCCCCCTGTCTTCTTCTTCACGCACGCAAGGTTCCTCATATGGCAAGCTGTGTGTTGGTGGATCACCGTTGTCAATGGCTACCATCCGTCCTCTCAGTGAAAATGGTCCAGGTGTGCTGTCACCGCACGGCTAATCATCTGTCGGTTCTCACTCATGCTAGAATAGGATCCATTGATCCTTTTGTGTCTGTCACTACGCCCAACCCTTGTGAGTTTGAAGCTCGTCACAGTCATTCAATCCCTAAATTCTACTCGGAATACCACAGACAAGGTTTAGACTTTCCGTATTCTCAAGAATGCTGCCAATGGATTCTAGCTTATACCACGAAGATTCTGATTAAGGAATCCAAGAGATACTCATTCAATCGAAGGTAGAACGGAGGTGGTTGTCATTCACGCGTTCATAGGTTGAGAATGGTGATGAATGTCACGGATCATCACATCCATCATATTGAAGTGCGAATGAACATCTTAGATAGAAACAAGCGTGTTTGAATAGAAAACAGAAATAATTGCATTAATTCATCGAGACACAGCAGAGCTCCTCACCCCCAACAATGGAGTTTAGAGACTCATGCCATCAAAGAGTACAAAGTTCAGATCTAAAATGTCATGAGATACAAAATAAATCTCTAAAAGTTGTTTAAATACTAAACTAGTAACCTATGTTTACTGAAATTGAGTAAACTATGATAGATAGTGCATAATTCCGGGGCCCACTTGGTGTGTGCTGGGGCTGAGACTTGAGTTTTACACGTGCCTAGGTTGTTTCTGGAGTTAAACGCCAGGTTGTAACCTGTTTTGGGCGTTTAACTCCAACTTGTAACCTGATTCTGGCGTTTAACGCCAGAATAGGGCAGAAGACTGGCATTGAACGCGAGTTTTTGTCGTCTAAACTCGGGCAAAGTATGGACTATTATATATTGCTGGAAAGCTCTGGATGTCTACTTTCCAACGCAAATAAGAGTGCGCCATTTGGACTTCTGTAGCTCGAGAGAATTCACTTTGAGTGCAGGGAGGTCAGAATCCAACAGCATCTACAGTCCTTTTTCAGCCTCTGAATCAGATTTTTGCTCAGGTCCCTCAATTTCAGCTAGAAATTATCTAAAATCACATAAAAACACACAAACTCATAGTAAAGTCCAGAAATATGATTTTTATTTAAAAACTAATAAAAATATATTAAAAACTAACTAAATCATACTAAAAACTATGTAAAAACAATGCTAAAAAGCGTATAAATTATCCGCTCATCACAACACCAAACTTAAATTGTTGCTTGTCCCCAAGCAATTGAAAATCAAATAGGATAAAAAGAAGAGAATATACTATGAATTCCAAAAGATCAATGAAACTTAGCTCCAATCAGATGAGCGGGACTTGTAGCTTTTTGCCTCTTGAATAGTTTTGGCATCTCACTTTATCCTTTGAAGTTCAGAATGATTGGCATCTATAAAAACTTAGAATTCAGATAGTGTTATTGATTCTCCTAGTTCAGCATGTTGATTCTTGAACACAGCTACTTTATGAGTCTTGGCCGTGGCCCTAAGCACTTTGTTTTCCAGTATTACCACCGGATACATAAATGCCACAAACACATAACTGGGTGAACCTTTTCAGATTGTGACTCAGCTTTGCTAGAGTCCCCAATTAGAGGTGTCCAGAGTTCTTAAGCACACTCTGTTTTTGCTTTGGACCTCGACTTTAACCGCTCAGTCTCAAGTTTTCACTTGACACCTTCACGCCACAAGCACATGGTTAGGGATAGCTTGGTTTAGCCGCTTAGGCTAGGATTTTATTCCTTTAGGCCCTCCTATCCACTGATGCTCAAAGCCTTGGATCCTTTTTATTACCCTTGCCTTTTGGTTTTAAGGGATATTGGCTTTTTGCTCTTGCCTTTTAGTTTAAAGAGCTTTTGGGTTTTTCTACTTGCTTTTTCTTTTTGTTTCCCTTTTTTTTTCGCCATTTTTCTTTCTGCAAGCTTTGTTCTTCACTGCTTTTTCTTGCTTCAAGAATCATTTTTATAATTTTTCAGATTATCAAATAACATTTCTCCTTTTCATCATTCTTTCAAGAGCCAACATATTTAACACTCATAAACAACAATATCAAAAGACATATGCACTGTTCAAGCATTCATTCAGAAAATAAAAAGTATTGTCACCACATCAAAATAATTAAACTAATTTCAAGGATGAATTCGAAATCATGTACTTCTTGTTCTTTTGTTTTTAGAACAGTTTTCATTTAAGAGAGGTGATGGACTCATAGGACATTCATAGCTTTAAGACATAGACACTTAAACACTAATGATCATATAGTAAAGACACAAAAATAAATAAAACATAAGGCTCAAAAATCGAAAAACAGGAAAAAAAGAAAAAGGAGATTAAGGAACGGGTCCACCTTAGTGAGGGTGGCGTCTTCCTCTTCTTGAAGAACCAATGGTGCTCTTGATCTCCTCTATGTCTCTTCCTTGCCTTTGTTGCTCTTCCCTCATAGCACTTTGATCTTCTCTAATTTCATGGAAGGTGCCATATGGTTATGGAAAATGAAAAAGCGGGGCTTTTTCCACACCAAACTTAAAATGTTTGCTCGTCCTCGAGCAAAAGAAGAAAGAAAGGAGGAGATGGAGATGTGTGGTGGGTTCGGCCAAGGGAGGGTGATAGTGTGTATGAGGGGTTTATAATGGATGGATGTGAGTGGTGAAGAGAGTATGGAGAAGAGTGTTATGAAAAGGTGTGAAGAGGAGAGAAGAAGAGGTGGGGTAGGTAGGGATCCTGTGGGGTCCACAGATCTTGAGGGGTCAAGGACTTAGCATCCATGCTCCATTGAGGCGTGCAAAAATGCCCTTAGAGTGCAATCCTGGCATTTAACGCCAGACTGCTGCTTGTTTCTGGCGTTAAACGCCAGCTTTTCCCCTTTCTTGGCGTTGAACGCCAACTTGGTGCTTGTTTCTGGCGTTAAACGCCAATTTCATGCTCTGCTCTAGCGTTAAACGCCAGTCTGGTGCTTGTTTCTGGCGTTTAACGCCAGCTTGATGCTTCTTTCTGGCGTTAAACGCCAGCTTGTTGCTTCTTACTAGCGTTCAAACGCCAGTAAGCTCTTCCTCCATGGTGAGCTATTTTTAATCCTATTTTTTATTCTATTTTTGATTTTTCAGTAGTTTTTGTGACTTCACATGATCATCAACCTACAGAAAACATAAAATAGCAATGGAAACTAAATAGATATAGTGAAATAACATTGGGTTGCCTCCCAACAAGCGCTTCTTTATTGTCTTTAGCTGGACCTTGCTGAGCTTTTAATCTAGCCTCAGCCTTGAGCACTCTTGCTCATCGTTGCCTTCAAGATAATGCTTGATTCTCTGTCCATTAACAATGAACTTCTTATTACAATCAATGTCTTAAAGCTCCACATAGCCATATGGTGACACATTTGTAATCACATATGGTCCTCTCCACCGGAATTTCAGTTTCCCGGGGAATAGCCTGAGCCTAGAGTTAAACAGCAGAACCTTCTGTCCTGGTTTAAAAACTCTAGATGACAGCTTTCTGTTATGCCACCTTTTTACTTTCTCTTTGTCAAGCTTGGTATTTTCGAAAGCAGTGAGTCTGAATTTCTCTAGTTCATTTAGCTGGAGGAATCTTTTTTCTCCAGCTAATTTGGCATCAAAGTTTAGGAATCTGATTGCCCAATAGGCCTTATGCTCCAATTCCATGGGCAGATGACAGGCCTTACCATACACAAGCTGGTATAGAGAGGTCCCTATAGGAGTCTTGAATGCTGTTCTGTATGCCCACAGAGCGTCATCCAAGCTTTTTGCCCAATCCTTTCTACGGGTACTTACAGTCCATTCCAGGATTCTTTTTAGTTATCTATTAGAGACTTCAGCTTGCCCATTTGTCTATAGATGATATGGAGTTGCCACCTTGTGACTAATTCCATATCGGACCATAGCAGAGTAGAGCTGTTTATTGTAGAAGTGAGTGCCCCATCACTGATTAGTGCTCTAGGGACACCAAACCTGCTGAAGATATATTTCTGTAGGAACTTTAGCACTGTCTTAGTATCATTAGTGGGTGTTGCAGTTGCCTCTACCCATTTAGATACATAGTCTACTGCCACCAGAATATATATGTTTGAGTATGATGGTGGAAAAGGCCCCATGAAGTCAATACCCCATACATCAAACAACTCAATCTCCAAGATTCCCTGTTGAGGCATCGCATAACCATGAGGCAGATTACCAGCCCTCTGGCAACTGTCACAGTTACGTACAAACTCTTGGGAATCTCTATAGAGGGTAGCCAGTAGAAGCCACATTGGAGGACCTTGGTGGCTGTTCGCTCACCTCCAAAATGGCCTCCATATTGTGACCCATGGCAATGCCATAAGATCTTCTGTGCTTCTTCTCTAGGCACACACCTACAGATTATTTCGTCTGCACATCTCTTAAAGAGATAGGGTTCATCCCACAAGTAGTACTTTGCATCAGTAATTAATTTTTTCTTTTGTTGCCTGCTGTACTCCTTGGGTATGAATCTTGCAGCTTTATAGGTTACAATGTCTGCAAACCATGGTGTTTCCTGAATGGCAAAAAGTTGCTCATCCGAAAAGGTTTCAGAGATCTCAATAGAGGGAAAGGACGTCCCTTTTACTGGCTCTATCCGGGACAGATGATCAGCCACTTGGTTCTCTGTCCCTTTTCTGTCTCTTATTTCTATATCAAACTCTTGCAGAAGCAACACCCATCTTATGAGCCTGGGTTTTGAATCCTGCTTTGTGAGTAGATATTTAAGAGCAGCATGCTCAGTGTACACAGTCACTTTTGATCCTACTAAGTATGATCTGAACTTGTCAATGGCATAAACCACTGCAAGCAATTCTTTTTCTGTGGTTGTGTAATTTTTCTGGGCATCATTTAAAACACGGCTAGCATAATAAATGACATGCAGAAGCTTGTTATGCCTCTGTCCCAGTACTGCACCAATGGCATGATCACTGGTATCACACATTAGTTCAAATGGTAATGTCCAGTGTGGTACAGAAATAACTGGTGCTGTGACCAGCTTAGCTTTTAGAGTTTCAAATGCCTGCAGACATTCTGTGTCAAACACAAATGGCATGTCAGCAGCTAGCAGATTGCTCAGAGATTTTGCAATTTTTGAAAACTCCTTTATAAACCTCCTATAGAATCCTGCATGCCCAAGAAAGCTTCTGATTGCCTTAACATTGGCAGGTGGTGGTAATTTTTCAATTACTTCCACTTTAGCTTGATCCACCTCTATTCCCTTGTTTGAAATTTTATGCCCAAGGACAATTCCTTCAGTCACCATAAAGTGACATTTTTTCCAGTTTAAAACTAGGTTAGTCTCTTGGCATCTTTTCAAAATAAGTGCTAAATGGTCAAGGCAGGAGCTGAATGAATCTCCAAATACTGAAAAGTCATCCACGAAAACTTCTAGAATTTTCTCTAGCATATCAGAGAAGATAGAGAGCATGCATCTCTGAAAGGTTACAGGTGCATTGCACAGACCAAAAGGCATCCTTCTGTAGGCAAACACTCCTGAAGGACATGTGAATGCTGTTTTCTCTTGCTCCTGAAGATCTACTGCAATTTGGTTGTAGCCTGAATAGACATCCAAAAAGTAGTAATATTCATGACCTACTAGTCTTTCTAGCATCTGGTCTATGAATGGTAAAGGAAAATGATCGTTTCTGGTGGCTGTATTGAGCCTTCTGTAGTCAATACACATGCGCCACCCTGTAACTATTCTTGTAGGAACCAGTTCATTTTTTTCATTATGAACCACTGGCATGCCTCCCTTTTTGGGGATAACTTGGACAGGGCTCACCCAGGGGCTATCAGAAATAGGATAAATAATCCCAGCCTCCAGTAACTTGGTGACCTCTTTCTGCACCACTTTCTTCATGGCTGGATTTAACCGCCTCTGTGGTTGAACCACTGGCTTAGCATCGTCCTCCAATAGGATCTTGTGCATGCATCTTGCTGGGCTGATGCCCTTAAGATCACTTATGGACCACCCAAGAGCTGTCTTGTGTGTCCATAGCACTTGAAGTAGTGCTTCTTCTTCCAGGGGTTTAAAGCAGAGCTTATGATTACCGAAAAAGTGTCACCTTCTCCCAGAAATGCATATTTCAGGGATGGTGGTAATGGTTTGAGCTCGGCTTTAGGAGGTTTTTCCTCTTCCTAAGGAAGTTTTAGAGGCTCTTTCAATTCCTCTGAATCCTTCAGATCAGGCTGAACATCTTTAAAGATGTCTTCCAGCTCTGATTCGAGACTCTCAGCCATGTTGATCTCCTCTACCAAAGAGTCAATAAGATCAACTTTCATGCAGTCTTTTGGTGTGTCTGGATGTTGCATGGCTTTGACAGCATTCAACTTAAACTCATCCCCATTGACTCTCAGGGTTACTTCCCCCATTTAAACATCAATGAGAGTTCGTCCAGTTGCTAGAAAAGGTCTTCCTAGAATGAGAGTAGCACTCTTGTGCTCCTCCATTTCCAGCACTACAAAGTCAGTGGGGAAGGCGAATGGCCCAACTCTGACAATCATGTCTTCAATCACGCCTGATGGGTATTTAATGGAGTCATCAGCAAGTTGGAGACATATCCGGGTTGGTTTGACTTCTTCAGTTAAACCAAGCTTTCTGATAGTGGATGCAGGTATTTGGTTGATGCTTGCCCCAAGATCACATAAAGCTGTCTTGGTGCAATTACTCTCTAATATGCATGGTATCATAAAGCTCCCGGGATCTTTAAGCTTTTCTGGAAAGCTTTTCAGAATGGCTGCACTGCATTCTTCAGTGAGGAGAACTCTTTCAGTTTCTCTCCAATCCTTCTTATGACTCAAGATCTTTTTCATGAACTTGGCATAAGAGGGTATTTGCTCAAGTGCCTCATCAAACGGAATCTTTATTTCAAGAGTCCTGAGATAGTCTGCATAGCGGGCAAATTGCTTATCCTGCTCCTCTTGGCGGAGTTTTTGAGGATAAGGCATTTTGGCTTTGTATTCCTCAACCTTAGTTGCTGTAGGTTTATTTCCTACAGAGGTGGTTGGAGAAGCCTTTTTAGAGGGGTTGCTATCAGTACTTATGTGTGTCTGCTCCCTCACTGGCGTTTGAATGCCAGGGTTAGAAGCTGGATTGGCGTTGGATGCCAACTTCTTACCTGTTTCTGGTGTTTGAACGCTAGAACTGAGCTTTCATTGGGCGTTTAACGCCAACTCCTTGCCTGTTTGTGGCGTTTGAATGCCAGAACTGAGCATGGGTTGGGCGTTTAACGCCAGCTCTTTACCCTTTTCTGGCATTTGAGCGCCAGAATTATTCCTCTCTGGGCTCTTACTGTCCTCAGAGGGATTTTGGGTAGTAGTTTGTTCAATTCTTGGCTTCCTGCTACTTTGAAGTGAGGTATTTAATGTTTTCCCACTTCTTAATTGAACTGCTTGGCACTCTTCTGTTATTTGTTTTGATAACTGCTGTTTTGTTTGCTTCAACTGTACTTCCATATTCATATTAGCCATTCTTGTGTCTTGTAGTATCTCCTTGAATTTGGCTAGCTGTTTTGTTAGAAAATCTAATCGCTAATTGAATTCAGTAACTTGTTCTGCAGGACTGAGTTCAGCAGTTACTGTTTTAGCCTCTTCTTTCATGGAAGACTCACTACTTAGGTACAGATGCTGATTTCTGGCAACTGTATCAATGAGCTCTTGAGCTTTTTCAATTGTCTTTCTCATGTGTATGGATCCACCAGCTGAGTGGTCCAAAGACATCTGAGCTTTCTCTGTAAGCCCATAATAGAAGATGTCTAACTGCACCCACTCTGAAAACATTTCAGAGGGGCATTTTCTTAGCATCTCTCTATATTTCTCCCAGACATCATAAAGAGATTAATTATCTCCTTGTTTAAAACCTTGGATGTTCAGCCTTAGCTGTGTCATCCGTTTTGGAGAGAAATATTGATTCAGGAATTTTTCTAACAGCTGTTTTCATGTCCTTATGCTAGCCTTAGGTTGGTTATTTAACCACCTCTTAGCTTGGTCTTTTACAGCAAATAAAAACAGTAATAATCGATAGACATCCTGATCTACTTTCTTATCATGTACTGTGTCAGCAATTTGTAAAAACTGTGCCAGAAACTCTGTACGTTCTTCTTGTGGAAGACCGAAATACTGGCAACTTTGCTGCACCATGATAATGAGCTGAGGATTTAGCTCAAAACTACTTGCTTTGATGGGAGGTATACAGATGCTACTCCCATATGCAACAGTAGTGGGGTTAGCATATGACCCCAGAGTCCTTATGGACTATTCATTTCCACTTAGGTCCATGATGGAGAAAAGGAGATGATGCGGATTGCAAATAAAATATATTTTTTTTGAAAACCAAAATTAAAATAAAATAAAAATAAAATAAAATAAATGAAAAATTGACTATAATTTCGAAAATTAGAAGAAAAAGAAATAAAAGAAAATTGAAAACTAAATTAATTAATTAAAAAGATTTGAAAAAAATGTGGGTGAGGATTTTCGAAAAAATAAAGAGAGAGAAATTGGTTAGGAAGTTTTGAAAAAGATATGTCTTAAAATTAAAGATACTTGTAAGAAAATAAAATAAAATAAATAAAAAAAGAAAAGATATGAAAAATATTTGATTTTAAGATTTGAGATTAGAAAAGATAAGATAAGCTAGGTAAGAGAAGATAAGGAATTTAAATTAAAAAGTTTTGAAATTTAAAATTTGAAATTTGAAATTTGAAATTTGAAATTTGAAATTTGAAATTTTGAATTTTGAATTTTTGGAAAAGTCAACAATATAAGATAAGGATTTGAAAAAGATTTAAATTTTGAAAATTAAATTTTGAATTTTAAATTTTGAAATTTGAATTTTGAAATTTGAATTTTGAAATTTGAATTTTGAAATTTGAATTTTAAAATTTTAATTTTGAATTTTGGAAGTTGAAATTTGAAATTTGAAATAAGATAAGTTTTTGAAAAAGATATGATTTTATTGAAAAAGATTTGAATTTCGAAATTTTTTTTTTTAAACTAAGATAAGATAGAATAGAAATTTTAAAATAAAAATCTGAAATTCTTATGTAAATTTCGAAAATTGCTTAAAATAAAGAGAAAAGATATTTTTTTGAATTTAAGGAGGAAAGAGAAAAAAAATAAAATGACACAAAACTTAAAATTTTTAGATCTAATGCTCCTTATTTTCGAACATTTGGAGGAAAAACACCAAGGAACACCAATCATAAAAATTTTAAGATCAAAACACAAGAAACAGTCAAGAACACCTTGAAGATTCACAAGAACACAAAGAACAAAAATTCAAAGACTCAAAGGACTCAAGAACATAAAAAAGAACACCAAACTTAAAATTTTTAGAAAACCAAAAATAAATTTTCGAAAATTAAATAAAAACTAACAAGAAAACACCAAACTTAAAACTTGCCACAAGATTTAATCAAAGAAAAATTATTTTTGAAAAATTTTTAAAAAGGGATATACCCAATCACCAAGAACATAAGCACAACGCTCTAGCCAATTGAGCTATAAATTGAAAGTGTTTTAATAAAGGTATTTAATATATAAAATATTTTTTTAAAAAAAAATTTGGATACTAATAATTCGAAAATACACAAGAAAAACAAGAAAAATCTCAAAACAAGGAAAACTAAAGATCAAACAAGGGAAATAAACAAGAATAACTTGAAGATTAAGAAAGAACAATGAACACAAATTCGAAAATTTAATAGAAAACAAAAACATGCAATTGACACCAAACTTAAAATATGAAACTAAACTCAAATAGAAAAACTTAATTATTAGTTTATAAAATTTTCGAAAAATTAAAAAAGGAAAAATAAGGATTTAAAAAAGAAATTTCAACCAAAAACAATAATAGAAGACTCTAGACCAAAAAGAAAAATTTTTCCTAATCTAAGCAACAAAATAAACCGTCAATTGTCCAAATTCGAACAATCCCCGGCAACGGCGTCAAAAACTTGGTCCACGAATTGTGAATCACACTTTTCACAACTCGTACCACAAATCAGCAAGTGCATTGGGTCGTCCAAGTAATACCTAGCTTACGTGAGTAAGGGTCGAATCCCACGGAGATTGTTGGCTTGAAGCAAGCTATGGTTATCTTGTAATTCTTAGTCAGGAAATCAATGATAAGAGTGATTGTATTTATGAAGAGTAAAAAGCATAAATTAAATAGTACTTATTATGCAGTAATGGAGAATATGTTGGAGTTTTGGAGATGCTTTGTCTTCTGAATCTCTGCTTTCCCCCTGCCTTCTTCTTCACGCACGCAAGGTTCCTCCTATGGCAAGCTGTGTGTTGGTGGATCACCATTGTCAATGGCTACTATCCGTCCTCTCAGTGAAAATGGTCCAGGTGCGCTGTCACCGCACGGCTAATCATCTGTCGGTTCTCACTCATGCTGGAATAGGATCCATTGATCCTTTTGCGTCTGTCACTACGCCTAACCCTTGTGAGTTTGAAGCTCGTCACAGTCATTCAATCCCTGAATCCTACTTGGAATACCACAGACAAGGTTTAGACTTTCCAGATTCTCAAGAATGCTGCTAATGGATTCTAGCTTATACCACGAAGATTCTGATTAAGGAATCCAAGAGATACTCATTCAATCGAAGGTAGAATAGAGGTGGTTGTCAGTCACGCGTTCATAGGTTGAGAATGGTGATGAATGTCACGGATCATCACATCCATCATATTGAAGTGCGAATGAACATCTTAGATAGAAACAAGCGTGTTTGAATAGAAAACAGAAATAATTGCATTAATTCATCGAGACACAGCAGAGCTCCTCACCCCCAACAATGGAGTTTAGAGACTCATGCCGTCAAAGAGTACAAAGTTTAAATCTAAAATGTCATGAGATACAAAATAAATCTCTAAAAGTTGTTTAAATACTAAACTAGTAACCTAGATTTACAGAAATTGAGTAAACTATGATAGATAGTGCATAAATCCACTTCCGGGGCCCACTTGGTGTGTGCTGGGGTTGAGACTTGAGCTTTACACGTGCCTAGGTTGTTTTTGGAGTTAAACGCCAGGTTGTAACCTGTTTTGGGCGTTTAACTCCAACTTGTAACCTGATTCTGGCGTTTAACGCCAGAATAGGGCAGAGGACTGGCGTTGAACACTAGTTTGCGTCGTCTAAACTCGAGAAAAATATGGACTATTATATATTGCTGGAAAGCCCTAGATGTCTACTTTCCAACACAATTGAGAGCGCGCTATTTGGACTTCTGTAGCTCCAGAAAATCCACTTTGAGTGCAGGGAGGTTAGAATCCAACAACATCTGCAGTCCTTTTTCAGCCTCTGAATCAGATTTTTGCTCAGGTCCCTCAATTTCAGCCAGAAATTACCTGAAATCACAGAAAAACACACAAACTCATAGTAAAGTCCATAAATGTGATTTTTATTTAAAAACTAATAAAAATATATTAAAAACTAACTAAATCATACTAAAAACTATGTAAAAACAATACCAAAAAGCGTATAAATTATGCGCTCATCAGGGTGGCAGTGGTGTTCGATGTTGGGAAGGGGGAGAAGGGGGAGAGGAAAGGAAGGAGGGGGAGGGAGTGATGGTGGCGGCAGGGGTATTCGACGGTGGCGGCGGCGGGTTGTCGACGGTGGCAGCGGGGGTCTGGGTCGGCGATAGGGCAGGGGCAGGGGGGTCGAGAGGGGAAAGGAGAAGGAGAAGAAGCCAAGAGGGAGGTGGGAGGGTGGTGTCGCGGTGGTGTGGGCGGCGGTCTGGATGCGGCGGTGGTGGTTTGCTCGGCTGCGATGGAGGAAGGGGAGGGAGGGAGATGGAGATGGACGTTGGGGAAGGAGGAGAAAAAAATGATGCTGGGGCTAGGGTTTTCGTGTCAGGGGGTTAGGGAATTTAAATCCACGCGGACGCGTGGGTCACTGGAGAGCGTGGATGAGGCGAAAGTGCAACGACGCGAAAGCTTCATTGACGCGAACGCGTGAAGAGGGGATAATGAATATGACGCGTACGCGTGGGACACGCGTACGCGTTGACTGGAATTGTGCTACACGCACGAATCCAGCGTCGTTTTGGCGCAACTCTCTGCTTCAATTAAGGGGGAAAAAATTTTTATGCGACGCGTACGCGTCGCCCACGCCCACGCGTGGTGTGTGTAAATGAAAATGATGCGTACGCGTCATTGACGCGCACGCGTGGCCCAAATTGTGCCTAACGCATACCAGCCGCACGATTCCAGCCCAACTTTCTGGGCATTGGATGGTGACGCTGATTTGGAATCGACTCCTACGCGTGGCCCATGCGCACGCGTGGGTTGAGTTTTTTTTTCTAGTATGCAGAATGCAAAATGCAGATGCTGATGCTATGCATGAACTTCTAAGAAAAATTAGAATAATGATAATAAAAATAAGAGTGAAGCAAAACGAAATAAAACAAAGACTAAGAAAGAATGATCATACTATGGTGGGTTGTCTCCCACCTAGCACTTTTAGTTAAAGTCTTTAAGTTGGACATTCTAATGAGCTTCTTGTTTTGGTGGCTTGTGTTTGAACTCATCCAGAAATCTCCACCAACGTTTGTAATTCCAATGGCCTCCGGGGTCCCAAACTAGGCACGTAAAGCCTTCGAGTAAGTTAAAGCAGGTTTTCAGGCTCCAGGGGTGTTGATTATCAGAATAAATTCCAGGATCCCAAACCTTGCTTTTGTACCCGTCTTTGTCCTGATCTACATTTTTCCAACCAGGTGGTACAGAATTTGAACTCTCACTAAGATGACCAAATATCTTCCGAGACCCATTCAATCGGACTCTATACCAATCCTTGCACCTCAAATTGAAGCGTGGAGCCTTATTGAATCTCGCATACCAAATCTGATTACGAACTATTTCCCTCTTACTCTTAAAGCCACAAAGAGCTCTAAGTTGGCCATCTGTTTCAAGCAAACTATATTCAAGTGGAAAAGTAAAGATAAAGGCTAAGGATTTTACCCACTTGAAGTTTGTATTGGGCGGTAATGGCCTTGGGAGAGGTGTTTCCAGTGGTCTTGCATGCTTTACTCCCTTGTATTCTTCTGTGGATTCTTCCACTTCTTTGCAAACTTCTTCAAATGCAACCACGTCTTGATCAAAGTCTTCGATTTTTTCCTCATCACTCAAGTCATAAGTTGGAGGTTGAGAAAAGTCTACCACCACATCATCTTCGTATTCACTTGGGGAGGATTCTTCCATCTCAAAGAATTCACTTGCGAATGCAAGTTCATTACTAGGAGAACCTGATTCATGATTATCATTATCAAGGAAACTCGCTTCTTGATCTGTTCCGTCCATTTCTTTATAAGATACATGCTTTGGGGGTTGTGCACTATCCTCCCTAGCATCAATTGGAAATTGATTGGCGGAACTCTCTACAATTCTTGATTCCCATGGATGTTCAGCATCTCCTAAGTCTTAAACCAATTCTTCTTCTTCGATAATTATTGCTTCCTCCACTTGTTCCAGTACAAAGTCATGCTCCTTACTGTCCACCGGAGTCTCTAGTATCTCCTTCATGCTACGTTCTTCATTAGATTGTCCAAATGAAGCCATGGAGGTTCCTTGAGTGTCCGAACATCAGGAAGCTAATTGATTGATCGCTTGCTCCAGTTGGTGAAGGGTTGCATGAAATTTTTCCACTGTTTCCTTGAGACGCTCCTGTGATTCTCGGGTCGATGGATATGGACATGGTGCATATGGAAGTGGCGGTTCTTGGGAGTGAGCGGATTGGACTTGGGGTGGATAGGGGTTAGGGTCATATGGAGGTGAATGGTGGTAGGTGGCTTGTGAGTATGGTAGTCCAAAGCTATGTTGAGGAGTTGGTTCATAGGCATATGATGGGGCTTGTTGGTAACTATAAGGGGGTCCACCATATATATCATCTTGGTATGCACCTCGGAATGGCTCTTGACCATAGTAATTTGGTGGGTGTTGGTTGTCACAAAAGGGTCCACCATAACTATTGTCTTGGCATTCATTGTGGGATGGACATTGTCCATGGTACTTTGGAAGGTGGTGCTGCCGAAAGGGTTGATCAGATCCTCGTGGCTCCTTCCATCTCTGATTGTTTTGACCTTGATGCATGTTTCTGTTATAATTTCCATTCCTTACAACAACATTGGAACCAAACTTAAAGCCAAAGGGGTGAGAACTCATGGTAGCTAATAAAAAAAATTAAAAACAAAAATGAAAACAAATAAATAAGCAAAAGAAAATATTTACAATAACCAATAATAAGGCATACAATTGTAAGTCCCCGGCAACGGCGTCATTTTGACGATCTGATTTCTGCCAGTAAAGAAATTCATAAAAATAATCACGTTGTAAGTATAGTTTCTAAACCAACAGAGAATCCTTTTGTACAAAAGTTTGGTTGTCACAAGTAACGAAACCCAATAAAATTTATAACCGAAGTATTTAAACCTCGGGTCATCTCTCAAGGAATTGCAGAAAAGTATGATTTATTATTGGTTATGAGAAAAAGTGTATTTTTGGGTTTTTGAAAGGTTAAACAGGGAAATTAAATAGCAAGCAAGTAAATTAATAACTAGAAAAACTCTTGGCAAGGTATGAGAACTGGAAATCCCATCCTAGTTATCCTTATCATGTGTGATGAGAATTGTTTATTGCTCCCACTTAGTTAACCCTTACTAAATAAAGGAAATTCAAGTGGACTAATCAACTTGATTCCTCAAGTCCTAGTCAACTCCTATGGAAAGACTAGCTTTAGAGGGATCCAAATCAATCAGCAAATTCTAATTTTCAATCAACAGCTGAGTTTGACAACTCAAGTGTCACCAATTACTCATCCAAAGCCAAAAGGGGAGAAAATCTACTCGAATAAAAATGCCTTGACCAGGAGAAGATTAATTGGAAGCATCAATAACATAAATTAAAAAAAGCAATCATAAGTCTGAAATACCTCAAATTATATTAAATAAATTAATCCATTCTAACATGGAAAAGTTCATAAATCAAATTGGGAAAGTAAATAAACTAAGTGATAAAGTAAATAAAAGTAGAAGAGAAATTAAATTAAAGGAACATTGAACCTGGAATGAAGAAATAACCATAAACTAAGAGAAATCCTAATCCTAAAAACCTAAGAGAGAGGAGAGAGCCTCTCTCTCTCTCTCTGAAAACTACATCTAAACCCTAAAATTGTGTATGTTCAATGAATGAATGATGAATGATGAATGATTTGATTCCCCCATTCTCCAGCCTCTATCCTGTGTTTCTGGGCTTGGATCTGGGCCTAAAAGGGGCCCAAAAATCGATGAGGGCGTTTTTTACAATTTCCTACACGTGGCTTCTGTCACGCGTATGCGTGGGTCACGCGTGTGCGTCATTTGGAGATTTTCCTTTCCACGCGTAAGTGTCAGTCATGCGTACGCGTCGCTTGTGTTTTGCGCTAGGCACGCGTCCATGTCGCCCATGCGTGCGCGTCGCTGCCATTTTCTTCAAAACTCCATTTTCGCGCGTTCCTTCGATTTTTGCATGTTTTCTTTCTGTCCTCTAAGCCATTCCTGCCCTATAAAGCCTGAAAATACTTAACACACAGATCGCGACATCGAATGGTAATAAAGGATAATTAAAATTAACATTTTTAAGGCCTAGGAAACATGTTTTCACATTTATCACAAAATAAGGAAGGAATTGTAAAACCATGCAAATTATATGAATAAGTGGGTGAAGAATTGATAAAAACACTCAATTGAGCACAAGATGAATCATAAAATAGTGGTTTATCAGAGTCCCTTCCGGCTAGTTTGTGGAAAAGCTTGTCACCTCCCAGTGGAGGTGGAGCACAAAGCTTTTTAGGCGGTACGGAAATGCAACATGGGATTGGAGAGAGCCGAAGATAAAAGGAAGTTGCAACTACAGGAATTAGAGAACCTTTGCCTAGAAGCATATGAGAACTCTAGGCTCTACAAAGAGAGGGTGAAGGTTGTGCATGACAAAAATATCAAGAGAAGAGAGTTCAGACCTGGGGAGTTGGTTCTCCTTTACAACTCCAGGTTGAGGCTCATGCCAGGCAAGCTGATATCTAGATGAGAAGGCCCCTACCGGGTGGAAAAAGCTGAGCCATATGGCATCTTCCACCTGAGTCATCCTTCAAGCTCCAAATTCATCAAAGTCAATGGCCACCGCTTGAAGCTGTATCATGGTGAGAAGATGAACAATAAGGAGCTGGAGATCTTCCTCTTGGAGGTTCCACCAACAGAAGAAGACTGAGCTTGTGGACCGTCCAACTTAAGGACGTAAAAGAAAACTGCTAGCTGGGAGACAACCCACCATAGTATGATCTTTCATTTTTATTATTAGCTCTATGTTATTTTTCTCAGTGTTAAGTTCTGCATAAATACATTTATTCTGCATAAAAAAAAGCATTCGACGCATAAGCGTCCATGACGCGTACGCGTCATGCGTGAATGCGAAAGATATTAGGATTGAACAGAAAGTTCTGCGGGAGGTGTGCTGGAACCGTGCTTTGAGTACAAGCAAGCCCACGCGTACGCATACCTCACGCGTGCGGGTCCCTTGCAGTCTTGGCAACCCACGCGTACGCATCTAGGACGCACACGCGTGGCCATGGAAATCGGCATAAATATGTATTTGAACAGAGAGTTGTGATGGTCTGGCATTGGAACTGTGCTAGAGGCACAAAATCACTCACGCGTATGCATCCTTGATGCATGCGCATCATTTTCAGTTTATGGCCACTCACGCATGCGCGTGTTTGACGCGCACGCGTCATATGCAATTTTGGCCCCCAAGATAGATTGAACAGAGAGTTGTGCATGCGCGGGACTGGTCTCGCGTGAATAGCACGACCAAGGGCACGCATACGCATCCCAGACGCTTACGCGTCGCCTTCATTTTTGCGCAACCCACTTGTATGCGTGGGGTACGCGTGCGCGTCGCATGCGCTGCATCACTAACCAGCGCGCCGCCCAGTTTTGATTATTTCCTCCTCCCAAATCTTAATTCTCTTTCAATCCTAATTCTTTCTTCTTTCTTCTTCCTTCTTCCCCTCTTCTTACTTTTTACTTCTTACTTCTTTCTTCTTCCTACTTGGCGCAATTCATACCGACGCATACGCGTGACTGGCACGTACGCGTGACACGCGCAGAAGACAATTGACGTGTATACGTGACTGACGCGTAAACGTGACGTGCGTAATATTATGGAACTGCAGAAGACGCTGGGGGCAATTTTGAGCTGAGTTTGGACCCAGTTTCCGGCCCAGAAACACATACTAGAGCCAGGGGACAGCAGAGACTCAACACACATTCACATTCACTAAGTTTTAGATTTAGTTGGGAATTTTAGAGAGAAAATACTACTTCCTCTAGGGTTCTTCATATTCTTAGATTTTTTTAGTTTATGCTTTTGGATTGGATCTTGAGAGAATCACTACATCCGTTTGAAGTCTCTATCATTATAGTTTGCTTTCTTATTTCCTTACTCTTTTATTTTCCATTCAATTTGTTCAGAGTTACATATGGATATCTTTGATTTTGGAAAGTATTAATGCAAGAGTTATTTTTACATTTAAATTCATCATTTGTTTGAATGTCATCTTTCCTTAATTTATTATTTCAAAAATGTTGCTTTTACTAAATTAATTTTAATTACCATGTCTCTTTTCTACTCCCTTTACATGTTTGCAAAAAAGGCATCCATGTCAATGGAGTAGGCTCCCAACTCGACTTTGGAGTTGATTAATAAGAAACCCTTGAGTTGGAATACTCAAGTGTTAATTTGTAATTGGAAGTTGTTAGCTGACTCTCTAGTAACTAAATCTAATCCTTCCCTAGGAGAGGATTAGGACTTGTGAATCAGAGTTAGTTTAGTTACTTGACTTTCCTTTATTAGGTAAGGGATAACTAAGTAGATACAACAACCTCTTACTATTACATTTGGGAAAATTCAACAAGGATAGAACTTCCGATTAATCTTTTCCTAGTCAAGACTTTTTATTTCAATTACATAAAACTGTCTTGTTAATTTTTATTGCTTTAATTTATAATCATTTATTTTCTCATTCCCCAACTCTAAAATTTCTCAGAAAATTCCTGACCAATAAATTGCACTCTTTTGTCAACTCATTGGGAGATGACTTGGGAATTCTACTCCCAGTATTTTATCCTTAAATTGTGACAACTATTTTTAAATTGATAAGCAGAATTTTCATCGGTTAAGAACTGTACTTGCAATGTTATTTCCATTATAAATTCTTAATCGGCATTTTTCCGCCCGTCAACGCCCCTGTACCAAGTGAAACCCCAATGAAGAAGGAGGTTGTAAGGGAGAAAAACAACTATGGGAATTTACACGCCAATGAAGCAGAGAACTACATAGAGGGTGAGTTCATTGAACCACCAATTCAAGAAGTTCTTGATGAAGGATACACTCCACCCATCACACAACACCCAAGTCCTGAATTCATAGTAGTAGAGATAATCAAGGAATTTACTGAAAAGGGGATTGTGACCAAGGAACAAAAAATGATATCCATGAAAAAGATAAGGTCTGCAAAAAGGAATCCAACCCCTACCCTAAAAAGCAAGAAGAATCAAGCTGATAACAATAAAAGAAAGCTTGTTAGGAGAAATTCAAATCCGAAGGCACTAATCTTCTCCTCTTCTCCCTTGGAGTCATTTCTTTTAACCAACTGGAAGAAGAGGAAGAAAATTAAACAATCAAGTGTCAAGCTAATGACGTGAAAGAAGCGCTTGTTGGGAGGCAACCCAACCATAAGTATCCTTTAGTTTATTTTAATTTTATCTCAGTTTATTTTGATTTTATTCTCTTCTTTTTCTTGATTTTTAAAGTTTTCCTAGGTTTTCTAATGTTTTTTATCATGTACAGCATTTAGAACAGGAACAGGAAGACTCAAATAGAAAAACAGCACCCCCTAGAGGATGCCCCCTGCTGGCGTTGAACGCTAGTCTGGCGTTCAGCGCCCAGGGGGGAGCAAAGGAATTAGACGTTCAATGTCCATAAGGGAGAAGTCTAGAACCAATTTTCGGTCCCCCTAGGGCGTTCAACGCCCATTCTTGGCGTTGAATGCTAGATTAAAAAAAAAGAGAGTTTTAAATTTAAATTCTTCATTCCCTTCTATCACTCTTCTCTTCTTGTGTACTCATCCATGTGCTCTTCACGTCCTTTCCGTTTGTAGTTTTCTTTGCTTGGGGAAAAGCAAACTTTTTAAGTTTGGTATTGAAGAGCGAGCTCTAGGTTTATATTATCATCAATGGCATCAAGGGAAGCTAAATCATCTTCATAGAAGAGCACATCTTAAGGAGGGAGCAGCCACCAGCACTGAGGTGGTTGAGTTTCATTTACCCTTTCTTTCTATTTTTCAGTATTTCATTCTATTTTCTATTTTTTTTCTAGGCTTGCAAGATCACTCTTAGGATTACTTTGCTTTAGTAGTTTATTTTTGAAAATTCTATAGTTATAAGATGTCTCATATATTGCCCACTAAGCTTTAAAAAGAATTTTTTTTTTTCAAAAAGAAGTAGTAAACTGCATGAGATTTGAGTTATATTATGAGTTATTCTATTTACTTTGATGTGGTGACCTTATCTCTATTTTCTGAATGTATGATTTAACTGTGCATATTTGATAATTAAGTTGAGTATATTAGTTCTTGAGGAATAGGAACTTAGAGAAGTATTATTGATTCTCTGAAATACTAAAAAGATTGATTCTTGAAGCAAAAGAAATAGCAAAAAGAAAAAGAATAATAAAAATAAAGATCAAAAGAAAAAGGTCCAAGGCTTTGAGCGTCAATGGTTAGGAGGGTCAAAATTGATCTAAAAGCTCAAAAGAGTTGTTTTCCCTAACTATATGCTTATGGTGTGAAGGTATCAAGTAAACCTTGAGACTGAACATTTAAAGTCGTGACCCAATGCTAATAAAGAGTACGCCTAAGGCTCTGAGCACCACTGTCTGGGAATAAAAGCAAAACAAAAGTCGAATCCAAAGGGTTCCCCCAATTAAGTGCTTGTGGTCTTTATGTATCAAGTTAAGCTTAAAAACAAAACATTTAGAGTCACAGTCAGGCTCAAAGGTGCAAAGCATCAAAAAGAAAAAAAAAAAGCTGTGTTCAAGAATCAACAAGAACTTAAAGAAAAGAATCAATAATATGATCCAAGTTTTAGTTCTGAAGGATGCCAATGTTTCTGAATTTCAAAGGATAGTGAGATGCCAAAGCTATTCAAAAATAGAGTGTTAATAGCCCCATTCAGTAACTGGACTTAAGCTTCATTTACGACTCTAACCTGATGTATTTTTTATCTTCCATTTGGTCCTATCTTATTTTTGGTTGCTTGAGGACAAGCAACAGTTTAAGTTTGGTGTTGTGATACGTGAGCATCTTATACCCTTTTTCATAGTATTTTCTAGTTGTTTTTAGTTAGATTTTATTAAGTTTTAGTACATTTTAGTGCAAAAATCCTCTTTGGATGCTGCTTTGAGTTTTTGTTGTGTTTTTATGATTTTAGGTAAATTTTGGGCGAATTTGGCAGAGTTTTGTGCAACAGCGAAGAAAGGATAGTAGATGTTGTCAATCCTGACCTCCTTGCATTCCAACAGCATAATATAATAGTTAGTAAGAAGTACCAATGGTGTATGGCATTAATGGCGTTAGAAAGATAACATTCAGAACTTTCCAACGATATATAATAGTCTATACGTTTCTTCAGGAATCACTGCCAAAACTGGCGTTGAACGCCGAGCCTGGCGTTCAAATGCCCAAGAGGGACAGACTAGCGCCAGAAACCCCCCTGCCGGCGTTGAACACCCACCTGGCACTGAACACCAGCAGGGGACCTCAACATGCACGAATTTTGACCCCCTTGAGGCATTTAAATGTGCCCCCCTAAAGTAAAACTCCCCCAGCAGCCCGAATTACTCCTCTTTGGGCCTCTCAAGTGGATTTATCACTTCTTAGCCTATTTTATTTTCTTTTTGTAATTTTTAATTAAAAATAATATCTTTTTAGGTCTAACATTTATTATTAGATTAGTATTTAAGGAATAAGAGGCACCCTTTCTGGGATCACGCCTCCGGAAGGAGGACTTCTCCCCCATTATCCATTTTAGAGAACTCTGTAAGTCATGAGTCACTAAACTTCTTGGTTAAGGTTAGGAGCTCTGTTTATTTCTATGGATTAATATCATTACTTTTCTATTTTAATATATGTTTGATTCAGTTCTAAGGTGTGTTTTTGTTCTTCATCTAAATGGAACTGGGTATGTCCCTTTCTCTACATGAGTTCCTGTGATACTCTGACCAAGGTCGCTTGAGCTACAGCTTGAAAACACTCCTCCTAAACTACAATCTATCTTGGCTAATTAGATATGTGACATATAATCCGGTTAGCTTTGGGTAATTGAGGTTTTTGTGGCGCTAAACTAGTTTATTGAACTTCACCCTCTAATCCAAAAACCTTGTTTGTGGCATTTTAGTAGGAAATGAGGAGATTAATTCGCTAGGGAAATAGGTTTTAATCACTTAGAATTTTTCATAGAATGAACCATTCATTGTTAAAATAGTTAGTAAGAAGTACCAATCCAGAAAGATAAACATCTCTGAGACCTTAACTATTTTCTTTATATTAATCTTACACCAATCTTTTCTTGCTTTTCGTGTTTCATTGATTTATGCATTTACATCAACACAACCATCTTTTACTGTTTGCCTAAATAAGGCCAGCAAGATAGCTATTACTTGCTCTATCCGACAATCCTCATGGGATCGACCCTCACTCACTTGAGGTATAACTTGGACGACCCGGTGCACTTGTCGGTTCAGTTGGGCGAGTTCTAATTTTGCACACCATAGAGCGGATGCAGCGTATGGAGGCTCAGATGGAGGTGTACCAGGTCCAGATACGCACTGCTGGTATTGACCTTGCTGTTGGCAGCACCACTGCTGGTGGCTGCGGTCCTACTGATGGCATACAGATATAACCACCTTTTATGTCACTGACGCAGGGCCATGAGACCGACGAAGACTACCTAGATCTGTAGTTATTGATTTTCCATTTTGTTGTTTCATTGTACATATTTAATGTAGTTGACTTTTAATATATTTGAACAGTGGTATTATTTATTTTAATTAAATAATAAATTTTATTAATTTATGAATGGACTACGAATTGTGTGAAAAAAAATTTAATTTAAAACTAAAATTGACCATGTATTTCAAATTAAAAAAATAAAAAATTGAGATTTCCAGCGGAATGACCGTAGGAATAATCCGATAGTAACAGTTGGCGAAACAACATTTTTTGGTGCCAACAATATTGTCGGAAGAATTCGCCAGTAACCAATTGGTTTTTCGAGCCGATGATCCATTGCAACTTCCGATGGTAATTACTGTTGGACAAAAAAATCCAACGGAAACTATTTACCGGCGAGGTTTATACTGTCTGATTGTTTCTGATAGTAAAGTCGATGGTACTCAGTGTTTTTCTTGTAGTGTACGAAGCTTGTCTCGGCTAAGCTCTCAACCTAAACTCTCAACAATAAGTGCTAGCTCAACTTAGCAAGGAAAACCTCTCAAGATCATGATACAAAATAGAAAATACATCAAAAGAGATTGACATATTGACGTTAGGATTTTTTATAGTAAAGAATGTCATAAAAACAGTCGCGTTGTAGATATAGTCTCTAAACCGACAAAAATCCCTTCGTACAAACGTTTTGGGTGTCACAAGTAACAAACCCCTTTAAAAATTGTTAACCGAGTATTCAAACCTCGGGTCGTCTTCTCAAGGAACTGCGAGGAGGTATGTTCTTATTATTGGCTATAAAGGTTGTAATCGGGGTTTAGAAGATGAGAAGCAAGTAATTTAAATGACAAATAAAGTAAATGGCAATTAAAATAAATAAATACTGTAAAGCAGACTTTTGGCAAGGTAAGAGAAGTTGGAGGTCCAACGTAGTTATCTCTCTCAACTATAATGAAAGTTGAATCTAAACTCCACTTGGTCAACCTTTACTAGGGCAAAGGAAAGTCAACGGACAAATTAAATTGACCTTTGAATCCTATTTATTTCCTAGGAAAAGCTTGGGATTACTTAAGTTCAGCTCAATTAGCAAGATAACGCTTATCAATTATATTGAGTTTAATAACTGTTAAGTTACTGAATTCTTAACCAGGACCAAAAGGGGAAAAAGTAAAATTGTTGGAATAATAAAAATGTCCTTAGATGGGAAGCAATGGTAACTTAAATCAAAGAGAACAATCATAAACTGAAAATACCTCAATTATCATTAATTCAAATAACAGTCTGTAACATGGAAGAATTCATAGATTCAATTATAAAGGTAAATAGCCAACTCAGATACTGAAATAAATAAATAAAGTGAAAGGGAAGTTTAAAACAAAGAAATATAAAACCTGGATTGGGAGTCACTCTTAAAGCGAGAAGAAATCCTAAATCCTAAGAGAGAGAGGAGAAGATCTCCCTCTCAACTAAATCTAAATCATTGAAAAATAAAATATGTGAGCTCTCCTTTTGAATGGGTGCATTCCCACACTTTATAACCTCTGGTCTATGCTGTCTGTACTTGGATCTGGGCCAAAAAGGGCTTCAGAAATCGCTGGGGACATATTCTATAAATTCTGATATGTGGCCTCTGTCACGCGTCCGCGTGGGTCACGCGGTCGCGTCATTCGGAGCTTTTCCTTGCCACGCGGTCGCGTCAGTCACGCGTCCGCGTCGTATGCGTTCTGCTTATGTCGCACGGTCGCGTCAGTCATGCAGCCGCGTCGCTGCATCTTCGCTTCTGGCACGCGATCGCGTCGTCCATGCGATCGCGTGAATACCAGTTTCCTTCAAAGCTCCATTTTGCTTTCTCCTTCCATTTTTGTATGTTTCCTTTTCCATCCTTTAAGTCATTCTGCCTTAGAAAATCTGAAACTACTCAACACACTAATCACGGTATCGAATGGAAATGAAGGTAATTAAAATAATTAATCTTTAAAGCTTAGAAAAACATGTTTTTCATAATATGACATAATAAGGAAGGGAAGGTAAAACCATGCAGTTAATATGAATAAGTAAGTGGAGGATTGAATAAATCACTCAAATTAAGCACAAAAGAACTCATGAAATATGGGTTTATCAACCTCCCCACACTTAAACACTAGCATGTCCTCATGCTAAACCCAAGGTAAATAATTAAGGTTAAAGTGATGGAATGTCATGCAATGCAACCTAATTTAAATGCAACTACCTAAATGAATGATGCATCATGCAACTCTAAATTATTCACTCATATATAAAGCTTACATGTAGTCAAGTTAGTTAATATTCTCAAGGAGTCATGTATATGTATAGCCAACCCTTAAATAATGAAGCATTTCAGCAAATGAGATGGGAAAGAAAACATTGTACAAACTTGCAAAACAATTAGTAAATTAAGTACAGATATATGTTGATGAGTTATTGAACCCTCACTGGATTTTATGTTTACCCTCTAGTCACTCAGTGTTTATTGGGTTTATTCACTCTACTTTTCTTTTTATTCTTACTTTCTATAGCTTTGTTTTTCATCTAACCAATCAACAATTATAAAATATAGTCATACCAAAAAGTCATGAGGTCTTTAATTAAGGTTGTAATGGGGCCAAGGTGAAGGCAAGGATATATGTATAAGGTTAAGTGAGCTAATAAGTGAATCCTTAATTAGACTAAGATCTCACCTAACATACATATCTAGTAAAACAAAACTTCTTTACCTAATTTCCCATATTTCCCCACTTGTTGTTACATGCTCATGTTTCAAATTTTATTTTTTATCCCATGTGTATTGTTGCATTGGGGGGGTGCTTTTGTATCCCCTTTTATTAAATACTGAAAAATAACTTTTTTTTCAAGGCACATGGCAATTAAATCACTTTGATTTTCTCATGAGCATGCTTCCCAAATTTATTTTATTTCTGTTAACTTCTCTACCCTTTTGTTTCTATCATCCATGTTCCCAATAGGTTTCCCATGTTCTAATCTATTCATAATTTTCTATCTTAAGCTAACCAAGGATTCAACTTGGGATTTATTTTGTTTTTCTGCTTAAGGCTAGTAGTGTGGCTAAATAGAATAAAAGGGATTTTAAAGGCTCAAGGGGGCTGACAAGGGTGATGTGAAAGGTAGGTTATTCTGGGATAAGTGAGCTAAAATCAAATGATGGCCTCAATCATTCTTTTGGTATGTATCTATTCTATATTCTATAATTGGACATATAGATTAAAGCAAAGTAAAGAACATCAAAATAAAAAGAAGCGAAACACACAGGAATGAAGTTATGGTTTGAATGCAACCATACAATTAAGCTCAAGACTCACAGGCTGTGTGTTCTCTAACTCAAGCATCATATATCATTCATATATGTTATGCAGGTTTAGTTAAAAATTTCCATTATTCTCATAAAAAAAATTATTTAGGGTAGCTTTTAAAGTTTTAATGTTCCTCCTTGATGAAATGTTGTATGCTTAACTACATCATGTAATGCTATATACAAGGTCTATGGATTTGAATTTGATATGTTCAATTTCCTAGCTTACTTCCTTTTTATATTTTTCAATTTAAACTATACTATCTTATGCTAAAAAGGGTAAACTCTACTAATTAATCCACTAATAAATCAGAATTGCAAACTAAACTAAATAACTAAAAATATGAACTAAAGATGCAATATGCAAAAATAGAGTAAAAATACGTAAAAGCAATGTATAAGTACTCAGAAAATAACAGTAAAAAGAAAAATACAGAAAAATATTCAAAATAAAAGAAAAAGTATGTAGTGGTTCACCAAAATAAACACCAGAGATGGCGACCTCCCCACACTTAAAATGAAGCATCGTCCCTGATGCTCAATCAAGCCGGGTGTGAAAGGGTGTCATCACTGGTAGGGATGGCAGATGGAGGCTCTGTGGTGGTGGTGGGTTGAGGGTCTGGCTGCTGTAGAGGTGGAGATGACTGGATTGGGATCTCCGAATCTGCAGCCTCTATCTGGGGCATAACCTCCTGATGCGGGGCAGCCTGCTCTGTGGCTGCCTGCTGATGGGTCTCCTCCTGGAAATGAGTCTCCTCCTCGTGCCCATCCTCCTCCTCCTCTGATGGCTCAGATGGTGTGTCGGGCTCAGAGGAGATGTCGTCGGATCGTATCATCAGCTTCAGGTGCTCATAGCGTCGCTTGTTGCGACGCTCCAATCTCTCATACCGGCGCCGGTTACGGCACTCCATCTGATCAAGCTATTGGAATAGGCGGTGCATGAGGCGGTATACGGGCTCAAAGGCAGGTGAAGGTGCAGTGGTAGCAGCAGGAGCAGCAGTGGCAGCTGTGGATGAAGAGGGTCCAGCAGACGGTAGGGCTGGCTCATCAGTAGCAGTGAAGGGTGGTGGTCTGTAGCCCAAAGCTAAGAAGTTCTTGCTGTGAGGAATGATCTTCCTGCAATCCGCCGTTGGTGGTCTCTCATCGGCATCCTCCCATGGCACGTCAGCTCGACGGCCTAGCTGTGTAACCAGATACGGAAAAGGGAGGGTGCTTCGGACGTGGACCCTGGCCATAAAATGCCGGATAAAGCGTGGCAGATAAATGTCCTTCCCCTCCATCACACACCAAAGGAGGGTGATCATAGCAGCCGGGATCTCCGTCTCGTGAGTACTCGGCATCACATAATTACTCAAGATCTGGTGCCATAACCGAGCCTCATCATTTAAGTACGCTCTCTTGATCCCTCGAGGCATGGTGGTGTCCTGACCCATCTCCCAAAGAACTCATGAAATATGGGTTTATCACATATTTAATGACTTTTTTTCCAAGTTTAACTCTCTTTGTCTTTTCTCTCATACGGCTTTTCTAATGCCTCACATAATGTCTTTTTACCATGAGAAATCAAAGAATGATAAACTAAGAAAACAAGATATTCAATGTAACTACATAAAAGAGAAGATAAACGTAGCTTGAAACCTATGAAAAGCTCAGATATTCAGTTCTCACTCTTTGATCTTCAATCATTAGCCAATTACTCTTTTTATTGAGGAGTAATGTGATAAACCACAATTTTATGGTTTATTTTGTATTGTATTTGGTGGATTTTGTTAACTTTTCTCCCATTTATTCAACAAAATAGCATGGTTTCATGAATTTTTTAATTGTGCTTAATGGTTAAAAACATGCTTTTTAGGCCTTTAATTAGTCAAATTTAATTCACTTTGATTCCACCCGATGCCTTGATATGTGTATTAGTGATTTCAGGATTAAAAGGGCGAGGAATGGATCAAAGAAGTGAAGAGAAAAGCATGACAGATGGAGAATTCATGGAAAATGAGGATTCGGAACATTCAAGGTGACGCGTACGCGTGCTCGACGCGTGCGTGCGAAAAAGAAGCTCGTCAAGGCGACGTGTACACGTGACTGACGTGTACGCGTGACCTACGCGTATGCGTGATAAGTGTCACGTGACCTCATTAAAGGCAACACGCTGGGGGCGATTTCTGGACTGGCTGAAGTCCTAATCCACTCATTTCTGAAGCTATTTGATGCAAAACTCATGAAGGAACAGGGGAGAGCAATTAGGACTAGCTTAGTATCATGCTTTAGGTTATATTCTAGAGAGAGAAGCTCTCGCTTCTCTCTAGAAATTAGGGTAGATTAGCTTAATTTCTCTTTAGTTCTCTCTTTAATTCTTATTTCAGTGTAGTTTCATTTATGTTTTCATGCTTTATTATCTTGGGTCTCTTTGTTTACATTGTTAATTTTTCTTTTATGCAATTTTTATGTTTATGAAGTCTTGTTACGTTTGATTTCTATTAATGCAATTTACGTTTTCTATGGTTATTGTTGCTCTCTTTAATTGTTAGTTATTAATTCTTGCATTTAGTAGTTTAGATTTAATATTTCTTTTTAATTTTCTATGTTTTTTTTTGTGCCTTCCAAGTGTTTGATGAAATGCTTGGTTGGATTTTAAAATAGATTTTTGTGTTCTTGGCCTGGGTTGATGATTTGGAGACTCTTGAATTGTCAAAGTCTCTTGTTCATTGGTAATTGAAGATTGTCGGTTAGCTTAAACTTCACTAATACTAGTCTCCCCCTATGAGTTGACTAGGACTTGTGAACTCAAGTTGATTGTATGCACTTGACTTTCCTTCATTGGTTAGAGGTTAACTAAGTGAAGGAAAATTTACATTTACCATCACAATTGACGACGATAATGAGGATAGGACTTCTAATTCTCTTTCCTTTCTAAGAGCTTTCTTAATTATTAGTTTATTTTCTTGCCATTTTACTTTCTTGTTTCTTATTACAAAACCCCAAAAATATGCTTTTCCATAACCAGTAATAAATATACTTCCCTGCAATTCCTTTGAAAGATGACCCGAGGTTTAATACTTCGGTTATTTTTATTGGGTTTGTATTGTGACAAACAATTTAAACGTTGACTGAGGTTTAATTGTCGGTTTAGATCTATATTTCGACGAAACTATTTTTATGAAATTCTTTACCGATGTTTATCCTCTGTCAAGTTTTTGGCGCCATTGCCGGGGACTTGCAAATGTGTGCCTTATTATTGGTTATTGTGAATATTATGAATATGTTTGCCTTTTGTTTCTTTGTTAGTTGTTGCTAGTTTTAGGAGTTTAATATCATTATTTCTTGTTAGTTTTTATTTTTATTTTCTCTTATTACTATGAATTCTCACCCCTTTGGCTATGAGTGTGGTTACAACTATGTTGAAGGGAATGAGAACTACAATGAAGGTTTGCATCAAAGATGGAACAATTATGGTGGGAGGAGCCTCAAGCATTTGATTAACCTCCATGGCAACAACCTCCACCAATGTACTATGAGCAAGAGCCATTTCATGATGCATACCAAGACAATGCATATGATGGACCTCCTTGTGACTACCAACAATCACCACCACATGCCTATGAACACTGATGAGCGGATAATTTATACCCTTTTTGGCATTATTTTTACATAGTTTTTAGTATGTTTTAGTTAATTTTTATTATATTTTTATTAGTTTTATTCAAAAATCATATTTTTGGACTTTACTATGAGTTTGTGTTTTTTTCTGTTATTTCAGATATTTTTTGGCTAAAATTGAGGGACCTGAGCAAAAATCTGATTCAGAGGCTGAAAAAGGACTGTAGATGCTGTTGGATTCTGACCTCCCTGAACTCAAAGTGGATTTTCTGGAGCTACAAAAGTCAAATTGGCGCGCTCTCAATTGCGTTGGAAAGTAGACATTCTGGGCTTTCCATCAATATATAATAGTTCATACTCTTTCTGAGATTTAATGGCTCAAACTGGTGTTCAAAGTCAGCCTAAAACATTTTGGCGTAAAACGCCCAAACTGGCACCAGAATTGGAGTTAAACGCCCAAATTGGCACCAAAGCTGGCGTTTAACTCCAGGAATAGTCTAAGCACGAAAAAGCTTCAATTCTCAGCCCAAGAACACACCAAGTGGGCCCCAAAAGTGGATTTCTGTACTATCTGCACTTAGTTACTCATTTTCTGTAAACCCTAGTAACTAGTTTAGTATAAAAACTACTTTTAGAGATTTATTTTATATCTTTGGATCAATTTTAGGTCTTTTGACCATCTTTGGAACTTGTTCACGTTTGGAGGCTGGCCTCACGGCCATGCCTAGACCTCTTTTCACTTATGTATTTTCTACGGTGGAGTTTCTACACCCCATAGATTAAGGTGTGGAGCTCTGCTGTTCTTCATGAATTAATGCAATTACTACTATTTTCTATTCAATTCACGCCTACTTCTTCTCCAAGATATACTCTCGTACTTAATTCAGTTAAGTCATAATGAAGGGGTGACCCGTGACAATCACCCAATCTTCGTTACTCGCTTAGCCAAGGTCGCGTGCCTGACAACCACAAAGCGATCTACATGATGTTCAACGTAGTCATTGGACGACAGCTGGAGTATACTCTCTTGGGTTTCTAATCTAAGATTAGAACCTTCGTGGTATAGCCTAGAATTATTGGCAGCCATTCCTGGGATCCGGAAAGTCTAAACCTTGTCTGTGGTATTCCGAGTAGGATCTGGGAAGAGATGACTGTGACGAGCTTCAAACCTGCGAATGTGGGGCACAAGTGACAGTGTGCAAAAGGACAATGGTCCTATTCCGACGCTAGCGGGAACCGACAGATGATTAGCCGTGCGGTGACAGCGCATATGGATTTGTTTTCATCCGAGAGGATCATACAGCTTGCCATGGAAGGAGGTAACGCATAGGTTGAACAAGGCAATAGGAAAGCAAAGGTTCTGAAGCAACAAAGCATCTCCAAACGCTTATCTGAAATTCCCACCAATGAATTACATAGGTAACTTTATCTTACTTTATATTTTATTTATATTTTAATTATCAAAACCTCATAACCATTTGAATATGCCTGACTGAGATTTACAAGGATGATCATAGCTTGCTTCAAGCCGACAATCTCCGTGGGATCGACCCTTACTCACGTAAGGTTTATTACTTGGACGACCCAGTGCACTTGCTGGTTAGTTATGCGGAGTTGTGAAAAAGAGTTGAGATTACGATTGTGCGTACCAAGTTGTTGGCGCCATTGAGATCACAATTTCGTGCACCAAGTTTTTGGCGTCGTTGCTGGGGATTGTACGAGTTTGGACAACCGATGGTTCATCTTGTTGCTCATATTAGGTAATTTTATTTTTATGTTTAAAATTTTTGTATTTCTTTTTCTTTTTATTTTCGAAAAAAAAATTCAAAAAAATTTTATATTTTATTTTGTTCTTCAGAATTTTTAAGAATGAATTCTAGAGTTTCATCATGATCTGTTGAAGCCTGGCTGGCTGTTAAGCCATGTCTAATTTCTTGGACTGAGCTTCCACTTATCATGGCAAGAGCCTTTGGATTCCCATCTAATTGGCTATTGTATGTCTGATTTGTATGCTGAAGCTTGGCTGGCCATTTAGCCATGTCTAATCTTTTGGACCGGAGCTTTCATATAAAGCTTGGCTGGCTATTAAGCCATGTCTAGCTTTTTGGACCGAAGCTTTAGACTAACATTGCATGATTCTTGGAATTCCTATTAAAAATTTTGAATTTCTTTATTTCCTTTTCTAAAATAATTTTCGAAAAATTACAAAAAAAAATTAATAAAATCATAAAAACCAAAAATTTCGTGTTTCTTGTTTGAGTCTAGTGTCAAATTTTAAGTTTGGTGTCAATTGCATGTTTTTAATTCATCTTAAAAAATTTTGAAAATTCATCCATGGAATTCTTCATGATCTTCAAGTTGTTGTTGATGAATTTATTTGTTTGATCTTTAATTTTTCTTGTTTTATGTCTTTTCTTATTTTTCCTATGCAATCTTGAATTATTAGTGTCTATAGAGTAAAAATTTTTAAGTTTGGTGTCTTGCATGTCTTTCTTCTCTTAAAAATTTTTCAAAATTATGTTCTTGATGTTCATCATAATCTTCAAAGTGTTCTTGGTGTTCATCTTGACATTCAAAGTGTTCTTGCATGCATTATTAGTTTTGATCTTAATTTCTTGTGTTTTGTATCATTTTTTTGTTTTTCTCTCTCCTCACTGAAAATTCAAAAATCAAAAAAATATCTTTCCCTTATTTCACTCATAAATTTTCGAAAATTTGAATTGATTTAGTCAAAAAGTTTTAAAATTTAGTTGTTTCTTGTTAGTCAAGTCAAAATTTCAATTTAAAAATTTTATCTTTTCAAATCTTTTTCAAAAATCAAATCTTTGTCCTTTTTTATATATTTTCGAAAAATTTAAAAATTAATCTCAAAATATTTTTCTTATTTTTATTTCATGATTTTTGAATTTATTACTAATATTTAATGTTTTATTTCAAAAATTTTCAAGTTGTTACTTGCCTAGTAAGAAAGGATCAATCTTTAAATTCTACAATCATCTCTTTTAGTTTCTTGTTAGTCAAGTAATCAACTTTAATTTTCAAAATCAAATCTTTTTAATTTCCTTTTCAAATCTTTTTCAAAATGATTTTCAATCATGTCTTTTTCAAAATTTAATTTCAGAATCCTTTTTCTAACTTCTTATCTTTTCAAAATTGATTTTCAAATCTTTTTCAATTAACTACTTAACTTTTTGTTTTATCTTAAAAGTTTTCTATTTCAATCATATATTTTTTTAAAACCACCTAACTACTTTTCTCTCTCCAATTTTTGAAAATCACTAATCATTTTTCAAAAATCTTTTTAATTAATTAATTTATTTAGTTTTCAAATTTTATTTTATTTCTTCTCTTAATTTTCGAATACTAATCAATAATTAAAATAAAAACAAAAATATTTTCCTTTTATTTTAATTCAAAATTCGAATTCTTCTCCCTCTCATCTCTTTCTAATTATTTATTTATTTACTAACACTTCTCTTCTTCTTAAAAATTCGAACCCTCTCCCTCTCTCTGTGTTCGAATTCTTCATCTTCTCTCTTCTTCATTCTACTCTTCTATTCTTCTACTCACATAAAGGAATCTCTATACTGTGACATAGAGAATTCCTATTCTTTTCTATTCTCTTCTTTTTCATATGAGCAGGAGCAAGGATAAGAACATTCTTGTTGAAGCTGATCCGGAACCTGAAAGGACTCTGAAGAGGAAGCTAAGAGAAGTTAAAGCACAACACTCTAGAGAGGACCTAACAGAAATTTTCGAAAAAGAAGAAGACATGGCCGAACCCAATAACAATGGTAGAGATGCAAGGAAGATGCTTGGTGACTTTATTGCACCATCTTCTGACTTCTGTGGAAGAAGCATCTCAATTTCTGCAATTGGAGCAAACAACTTTGAGCTTAAGCCTCAATTAGTTTCTCTAATGAAGCAGAATTGCAAGTTTCATGGACTTCCATTGGAAGATCTTCATCAGTTCTTAGCTGAATTCTTGCAAATCTGTGACACTGTTAAGACCAATGGGATTAATTCTGAGGTCTACAGACTTATGCTTTTCCCTTTTGCTATAAGAGACAGAGCTAGGACATGGTTGGACTCACAACCTAAAGATAGCCTGAACTCTTGGAAAAAGTTGGTCAATGCTTTCTTGGCCAAATTCTTTCCACCTCAAAAATTGAGCAAGCTTAGAGTGGAAGTCCATATGATTTCTCAGAGTCTGTCTGGAATGCAAGCTACAACAGGCAGTACTAAGGAAGCTTCCTCTGAAGAAGAAGCCTATGACCCTGAGAACACTAGAATGGAAGAAGTGAATTACATGGGAGATTCCTATGGAAACACCTATAATCCTTCATGGAGAAATCACCCTAATTTCTCATGGAAGGATCAACAGAAGACTAATCAAGGCTTTAATAATGATAATGGTGGGAGAAATAGGTTTGGCAATAGCAAACCTTTTCCATCATCTTCTCAGCAACAGACAGAGAATTCTAAGCAGAGCCACTCTGACTTAGCAACTGTAGTCTCTGATCTATCTAAGACCACTCTCAGCTTCATGGCTGAAGCAAGGTCCTCCATTATAAATTTGGAGGCACAAGTGGGTCAGCTGAGTAAGAAAATTACTGAACTCCCTCCCAGTACTCTCCCAAGCAATACAGAAGAGAATCCAAAAAAAGAGTGCAAGGCCATAACTATAACCAACATGGCCGAACCTAGTGAGGAAGAAAAGGCAGTGATTTCCAGTGAGGAAGACCTCAATGGACGTCCATTGGCCTCCAAGGAGTTCCCTAATAAGGAACCAAAGGAATCTGAGGCTCATATAGAGACCATAGAGATTCCACTGAACTTACTGTTGCCATTCATGAGCTCTGATGAGTATTCTTCCTCTGAAGAGGATGAAAATATTGCTGAAGAGCAATTTGCTCAATATCTAGGAGCAATCATGAAGCTAAATTCTAAGTTATTTGGTAATGAGACTTGGGAGAATGAACCCCTATTGCTCATCAATGAACTAAATGATCTGGTTCAACTGAAATTACCTCAGAAGAAACAGGATCCTAGAAAGTTCTTAATACCTTGTACCATAGGCACCATGACCTTTAAGAAAGCTCTATGTGACATTGGGTCAAGTATAAATCTCATGCCACTCTCTGTAATGGAGAACTTAGGGATCTTTGAGGTACAAGCTGCTAAAATCTCACTAGAAATGGCAGACAATTCAAGGAAACAGGCTTATAGACTTGTAGAGGATGTCTTAGTGAAGGTTGAAGGCCTGTACATCTCTGTTGATTTCATAATCCTAGACACTGGGAAGGAAGAGGATGAATCCATCATCCTTGGAAGACCTTTCCTAGCCACAGCAAGAGTTGTGATTGATGTGGACAGAGGAGAGTTAGTCCTTCAATTGAATGAGGACTACCTTGTGTTTAAGGCTCAAGGATCTTCTTCTGTAACCATGGAGAGGAAGCATGAAAAGCTTCTCTCAGTACAGAGTCAAACAGAGCCCCCACACTCAACTTCTAAGTTTGGTGTTGGAAGGCCAACATCAAGCTCGAGTCTCTGTGAAGCTCTCTAAGAGCTTCACTGTCAAGCTATTGACATTACAGAAGCGCTTATTGGGAGGCAACCCAATGTTATTTAATTATATTTATTTATTTATTTTTCATTGCTATTTTATATTTTCCTTAGGTTGATGATCATGTGAAGTCACAAAAATAACTGAAAAATCAAAAATAGAATGAAAAACAGCATTAAAAATGGCACACCCTGGAGGACAGGCTTACTGGCGTTTAAACGCCAGTAAGGATAGCAGAATGGGCGTTTAATGCCCAGCCTGGCAGCATTCTGGGCGTTAAACGCCAGAATGGGCAGCACTTTGGGCGTTTAATGCCAGAAAGGGCTGTCTGGCATCTGGCTGGCGTTAAACGCTAGAAATGGGCATCTGGCTGGCGTTTAACGCCAGAAATGGGCAGCAGAGTGGCGTTTAATGCCAGGAAAGGTAACAGAGCTGGCGTTAAATGCCAGAATTGGCACAGAATGGGCGTTTGAACGCTAGAATGGTGCAGGGAGCAGAATTTCTTGACACCTCATCTGTGGACCCCACAGGATCCCCACCTACCCCACCTCTCCTTCTCTGCTCTTCACACCTTTCCAAAACATTCTTCCCCAAACACCATTGACCAATCCCATCAAAAACTCTTCCCCAAATACCCTTCACCTATCAAATCCTACCCTCTTACCCATATCCTCTTCACCACTCACATCCGTCCATCATTAAACCCCACCTACCTCACCATTCAAATTCAAACCATTTCCCTCCCAAACCCACCCACACACGGCTACTCTCTCTCCCTTACCCTATAAATATCCCTCCTTACCACCTTCATCTTCACACAACATACACACTACTACCCCCTTGGCCGAACTTAACCCACTACTCCATCTCCTCCATTTCTTCTTCTTCTACTCCTTTCTTTCTTCTTTTTCTCTAGGACGAGCAAATCTTCTAAGTTTGGTGTGGGAAAAGCTAAAGCTTTTTGTTTTCCATAACCACTAATGGCACCTAAGGCCAGAGAAACCTCTAGAAAGAGGAAAAGAAAGGCAATTGCTTCCACCTCCGAGTCATGGGAGATGGAGAGATTCATCTCAAAAGTGCATCAAGACCACTTCTATGAAGTTGTGATCAAGAAAAAGGTGATCCCTGAGGTCCCCTTTAAGCTCAAAAAGAGTGAATATCCAAAGATCCGACATGAAGTTCAAAGAAGAGGTTGGAAAATCCTCACCAACCCCATTCAACAAGTCGGGATCTTAATAGTTCAAGAGTTCTATGCCAATGCATGGATCACTAAGAACCATGACCAAAGTGTGAACCCAAATCCAAAGAATTGGCTCACAATGGTTCGGGGGAATTACTTGGATTTTAGTTTGGAAAATGTGAGGTTGGCATTCAACTTGCCAATGATGCAAGGAGATCCTCACCCTTTCACTAGAAGGGTCAACTTTGACCAAAGGTTGGACCAAGTCCTTAGGGACATTTGTGTGGAAGGAGCTCAATGGAAGAGAGACTCAAGAGGCAAGCCGGTTCAACTAAGAAGGCTTGACCTCAAACCCGTGGCTAGGGGATGGTTGGAGTTCATCCAACGCTCTATCATTCCAACTAGCAACCGGTCTGAAGTTACAATAGACCGGACTATCATGATCCATAGTATCATCATTGGAGAGGAAGTAGAAGTTCATGAGATGATATCCCTAGAACTCTACAAGGTGGCGAACAAGTCTTCCACTTTGGCAAGGTTATCCTTCCCTCATCTCATTTGTCATCTATACAATTCAGCTGGAATTGTCATAGAGGAAGACATTCTCATTAAAGAGGACAAGCCCATCATTAAGAAAAGGATGGAGCAAACAAGAGAGCCCACTCATGGACCTCAACAAGAGCATGAGAAAATTCCTCATCATGAAATCCCTAAGATGTCACAATGGATACATTTTCCTCCACAAAACTATTGGGAGCAAATCAACACCTCCCTAGGAGAATTAAGTTCCAACATGGGACAACTAAGGGTGAAGCACCAAGAGCATTCCATCCTCCTCCATGAAATTAGAGAAGACCAAAGAGCCATGAGGGAGGAGCAACAAAGGCAAGGAAGAGACATTGAGGAGCTCAAGCACTCCATAAGATCTTCAAAAGGAAGAACTAGCCACCATCACTAAGGTGGACCCGTTTTTTAATTTCCTTGTTCTTTATTTTCTGTTTTTCATTTCCTATGCCTTATGTTTTATTTATGTTTGTGTCTTTATTACATGATTATTAGTATTTTAATATCTATGCCTAAAAGCTATGAATATCCTATGAATCCTTCACCTTTCTTAAATGAAAAATGTTTTTAATTGCAAAAGAACAAGAAGTACATGGCTTCGAATTAGTTTAATTATTTTGATGTGGTGGCAATACTTTTTATTTTCTGAATTAATGCTTGAACAGTGCATATTTTTGAATTTGTTGTTTATGAATGTTAAAATTGTTGGCTCTTGAAAGAACAATGAAAAAGGAGAAATGTTATTGATAATCTAAAAAAATCATATAATGGATTCTTGAAGCAAGAAAAAACAGTGAAAAGCTTGCAGAAAAAAAAAAGAAAAAAATGGCAAAAAAAAAAGAAAAAGCAAGCAGAAAAAGCCAATAGCCCTTTAAACCAAAAGGCAAGGGTAAAATAAAAAGGATCCAAGGCTTTGAGCATTAATGGATAGGAGGGCCCACAGGAATAAAATCCTGGCCTAAGCGGCTAAACCAAGCTATCCCTAACCATGTGCTTGTGGCGTGAAGGTGTCAAGTGAAAAGCTTGAGACTGAGCGGTTCAAGTCGTGGTCCAAAGCAAAAAGAGTGTGCTTAAGAGCTCTGGACACCTCTAATTGGGGACTTTAGCAAAACTGAGTCACAATCTGAAAAGGTTCACCCAGTTATGTGTCTGTGGCATTTATGTATCCGGTGGTAATACTGGAAAACAAAATGCTTAGGGTCACGGCCAAGACTCATAAAGTAGCTGTGTTCAAGAATCAACTTACTGAAATAGGAAAATCAATAACACTATCTGAATTCCGAGTTCCTATAGATGTCAATCATTCTGAACTTCAAAGGATAAAGTGAGATGCCAAAATTGTTCAGAAGCAAAAAGGCTACAAGTCCCGCTCATCTAATTGGAATTAAGTTCATTGATAAGTTTGGAATTCATTGTATATTCTCTTATTTTTATCCTATTTTGTTTCCAGTTGCTTGGGGACAAGCAACAATTTAAGTTTGGTGTTGTGATGAGCGGATAATTTATACCCTTTTTGGCATTGTTTTTACATAGTTTTTAATATGTTTTAGTTAATTTTTATTATATTTTTATTAGTTTTTATTCAAAAATCACATTTCTGGTCTTTACTATGAGTTTGCGTGTTTTTCTGTGATTTTAGGTATTTTCTGGCTGAAATTGAGGGACCTGAGCAAAAATCTGATTCAGAGGCTAAAAAAGGACTGCAGATGCTGTTGGATTCTGGCCTCCCTGAACTCGAAGTGGATTTTCCGGAGCTACAAAAGCTCAATTGGCACGCTCTCAATTGCGTTGGAAAGTAGACATCTTGGGCTTTCCATAAATATATTATAGTCCATACTTTGCCTAAGATTTGATAGCCCAAACTGGTGTTCAAAGTCAGCCTAAAACATCTTGGCGTAAAACGCCCAAACTGGCACCAGAATTGGAGTTAAATGCCCAAACTAGCACCAAAGCTGGCGTTTAACTCCAAAAACAGCCTAAGCACGAAAAAGCTTCAATGCTCAGTCCAAGCACACACCAAGTGGGCCCCGGAAGTGAATTTCTGCACTATCTGCACTTAGTTACTCATTTTCTGTAAACCCTAGTAACTAGTTTAGTATAAAAACTAGTTTTAGAGATTTATTTTACATCTTTGGATCAATTTTAGGTCTTTTGACCATCTTTGGAACTTGTTGTTCACGTTTGGAGGCTGACCTCACGGCCATGCCTAGACCTCTTTTCACTTATGTATTTTCTACGGTGGAGTTTCTACACCCCATAGATTAAGGTGTGGAGCTCTGCTGTTCTTCATGAATTAATGCAATTACTACTGTTTTCTATTCAATTCATGCCTACTTCTTCTCCAAGATATACTCTCCATGGCTTGTGTAGAACTCCATCAAGGCTTGGAGTTATCATCTTTGAAGACTAAAGCTTATTGGAAATTCAAGCATTGGTGGATGTTCAAGGATAGCTTCAAGCACAAGCCACCTTAAGAGGAGCTCCCCATAAGTCCAACTTAAGGACAATAAACAAAAGTGCTAGGTGGGAGACACCCCACCATGATAAATTCTTTTCATTTTTTCCTTTTGTACATATTGGTAATTAGCTTAATTTCATATTTTTTTGAGTTTGTTGAGTATAATTGATAGTTTTGTAGATTAAATAAGGTTTTATGGTGTTTTGGTAGCTGTTTGGAGGTTTGGAATGCTTGGTTTGGTGCAAGAACTTGGAAAAATTTTGAAAAATAGAGCACCAACCCGCGCGTACGCGTACATGGCGCGTACGCGCGCCTCAAGCATTTTAGATCATCCACGCGGACGTGCCATGTACGCGTACGCGTGGATGCAAAGATTTCACCTCCAAGCCAAATTCCAGAGAGTTGTGCCTAACTTGCGCCTACTTTGTGCGCGAGGCACAAACCAACTCGCGCGTGTGCGCACCTGGCACGTACGCGTCCATGAGCCAACCTGCGAATCGACGCGTGGGCGTGCATGACGCGTCCGCGCCGGTTTAAAAAAAAATTTCTTCCATTTTCTTTTATTGCATTTGCCTATTTTCATTCATTTCATTTTAATTTTGTTTTTATAGCTTAGTCTTATTTTCTTTTCTAAGTTTCTTATTTTAATATTGGTGTTGAATCCTTTTACTCAATTGTTGAGAATTTCTTGGTTACTTTTGGTGCTTCGTGACTTGTTTAGCATTAATTGTAATAATTGTTCCACACACAAGATTAGTGCTTTAGTCCTTCCTAACACATTATTCTTTGTTTTTGTACCTCATTATCATTGAGTTAGGATAGGACCAATTGCTCTCATGCTTATCACTAATCTTGTTTGTGTCAATTGTTGACTAAGCTTGATGCAACATGCTCTTCATGTCATTTACCTATGATTTGACTTTACTCTTGCATCAAGTATTAGTTGATATGCCCTTAGCTTGTATTGCTTTCTCACTCACATGTTGTAGCTACCATGTAGTGAGAACCATACTTTTGTTTGGCATTAGCCCCCGCCTATGTTCTAATTGATTTCCTATCTTTGTTGTAGGCTTAATTCTCCTTCTTTTTATTTCCTTTTAGGTTGGCCACCAAAAAGGAAAGGAATGGAGAAACTTCAAATGGGGCAACAAATAAGTTTATCCGCACAACCTTTTGAAGGAGCTCATCAATTGTAGCAACCCGTCCACCTTGCTTTTCTTTGCATGCACCGAGGACGGTGCAAATTTCTAAGTGTAAGGAGGTCGTCCGACCGATCTCCATGGGTAACAATTTCTTTCTTTCAACACCAATTCTTGATTTTCTTTCCTAGCTAGTTTTTGTATTGCATGATAGGTTGCATGTTAGTTAGAATTTGTACATATTTCACCACTTCTTTTTATGTTAGGACTACTTGGTTAGGGTGATGATTTCTTTTTCAAGAAAAAAAATTTTGTTTTTAGGGCACCCTACCAATTTAAAAAAAAAATTATGATAAACTTGCTTGAAGAATTTATTTTTGAACATGGTTTTTGAGCTAAGAACACAAGCATGTGAGTTTTGAGCCTAATTGTGTGGTTACATCATATAACCACTTATTTTCATTCTTGTGTGCATTGTTCTCTTTCTATGATTGTAATCTTTGATTTGTTTGATTCTTTATGTCCATTATTCCATGTATACATGTATTTATATGATTGAAGCCATCATTTCATATAGCTCACTTACCCAAATAGCTATCTTTCATCAACCATTGTTAGCCAATTTTGAGCCTAATTAATCCCTTTTGTTCTTAATATTAGCACATCACTACCCCTAAGTGAAAAATAATAAATGTCCTTAATTTGGATCTTTGATTAGCTTAGGCTAGTGAGGATGTGTATCATTTGGGTATGGAAAACTTGGGACATTGGTTGAGGTAAAAGTGTAATTTTTATTTTTGTTACAAATATTGGGAATTGGGTACATATTCATGCACTATATGTAAAACCATATGCATTGATACGTTTGTATATACTTTAGAAAAAAATTATAAAGAAAAAGAAAAAATATATATATATATATAAAAGAAAAAAATGTATATATATATATATATATATATATAGAAAAAGAAAAAAGGAGAAAAAGAAATAAAAAGGGGACAAAAATTCTCCAAAGTAAAGTTCAATAAAAATCAATGCATATGGAATGTGAATTAAAGAGAATGCATGAGTATGTGAAAAAGTGGGAATCATGGGTAGCTAGGTATTGTATTAGAATTATATAGGTTGTTATATGTGTTTGGTGAGATCTTAGGCTAATCAAAGATGCAAATTTCAAGCTCACTTGACCATATGCATCCTACCTTGACCCTAGCCCCATTACAACCTATGAATAAGTCCTCATGATGAATGTATGCATGCATTGAATAATTGTTGATTGTTAGATGAAAAACAAATCTTGAAAAGCATGAGTAGAAGAAAATTGAGTGATCAACCCTATACACTCGACCGACTAGAGTGCAAACACTTCCAGTGAGGGTTCGATGCTCAATTCCTTGTTTCCGGCTTTCATGAGCCTTCTTCTTACAAGTCTACTTGTACTTCATTTTGATATTTGAATTAGTAGAGTTTGTGAGTCATCATATGACCTTTGCCCTACTTGCTTATATATGTTCTTGGAGATTGATTTGCTTTTAACCAAGTAAGCAGAATTATTTTGCATTTAATTGCATGCATGTAGATAGGTTTATATAGTTTATTTGCATTGAATAAATGTTCATACCCTTTTCTTGTCCTTCTTTATTCTTAGCATGAGGACATGCTTGGTTTAAGTGTGGGGAGATTTGATAAACCCTGATTTTATGGTTTATCTTGTGCTTAATTTGGGGGATTTTATCACCTTTTCTCACATTTATTCAATGAAATAGCATGGTTTTGCAATTCTCCCTTGATTTGTGCTTAAATGTGAAAACATACTTTTTAGGCCTTAAAATAGCTAAATTTAACTCACTTTAAGTCCATTCGATGCCTTGATATGTTTGTTGAGTGATTTCAGGTTCATAAGGCAAGTATTGGATGGAAGAAGTGAGGAGAAAAGCATGCAAAGTGGGAGAACTCATGAAGAAATGAAGGAACCGTAAAGCTGTCAAGCCTGACCTCTTCGCACTCAAACGACCATAACTTGAGCTAAAGAGGTCCAAATGAGGCGGTTTTAGTTGCGTTAGAAATCTAACATTCGGGGCTTTGAAATGATATAAAATTTACCATATGTTACTTCGTGTTCAGGGGCATGCACGCTGGTGCACGAATTATGAATAACACGTTTCACAACTTGTACCACTAACCAGCAAGTGCACTGGGTCGTCCAAGTAATACCTTACGTGAGTAAGGGTCGATCCCACGGAGATTGTTGATTTGAAGCAAGCTGTGGTTATCTTGCAATTCTCAGTCAGGATATTAATTGGTGGTTATCAATTGACTTGCAAATGAACAAGGGAGCATAAATTAAAAGTTACTTGTTATGCAGTAATGGAGAATATGTTGGAGTTTTGGAGATGCTTTGTCTTCTGAAATTCTGCTTTCCTCTGTTTCTGATTCACGCATGCACGTCCTCCTATGGCAAGCTGTGTGTTGGTGGATCACCGTTGTCAATGGCTACCATCCATCCTTCCAGTGAAAAGGGTCCAAGTGCGCTGTCACCGCACGGCTAATTATCTGCAGGTTCTCAATCATACCGGAATAGGATTTACTATCCTTTTGTGTCTGTCACTACGCCCAGCACTCGTGAGTTTGAAGTTCGTCACAGCCATTTAATCCCAGAATCCTACTCGGAATACCACAGACAAGGTTTAGACTTTTCGGATTCTCATGAATGCTGCCATCAATCTAGCTTATACCACGGAGATTCTGATTAAGGAATCTAAGAGATATTCATTCAATCTGATGTAGAACAGAGGTGATTGTCAGACACACGTTCATGGAGTGAGGAAGGTGATGAGTGTCAAGGATCATCACCTTCTCCATAATGAGGCGCGAATGGATATCTTAGATAGGAACACGCATGTTTGAATGGAAAACAGAAATACTTGCATTAAGTCATCGAGACACAGCAGAGCTCCTCACCCCCAACAATGGAGTTTAGAGACTCATGCCGTCAAAAGTTACAAAGTTCAGATCTAAAAATGTCATGAGATCCAAAGTAAGTCCCTAAAAGTTGTTTAAATACTAAACTAGTAACCTAGGTTTACAGAAAATGAGTAAACTATAACAGATAGTGCAGAAATCCACTTCTGGGGCCCACTTGGTGTGTGCTGGGGCTGAGACTAAAGCTTTCACGTTCCTGGGGCTGTTTTTGGGCGTTCAACGCCAGCTTTGGATCCTTTTCTGGCATTGAACTCCAACTTGCAACTTGTTTCTGGCGCTGGACGCCAGAATTGGGCAGAGAGCTGGCGTTGAACGCCAGTTTATGTCGTCTATCCTTGAGCAAAGTATGGACTATTATATATTACTGGAAAGCCCTGGATGTCTACCTTCCAACGCAATTCGAAGCACGCCATTTGAAGTCCTGTAGCTCCAGAAAATCCATTTTGAGTGCAGGGAGGTCAGAATCCAATAGCATCAGCAGTCCTTTTTCAGCCTGAATCAGATTTTTGCTCAGCTCCCTCAATTTCAGCCAGAAAATACCTGAAATTATAGAAAAATACACAACTCATAGTAAAGTCCAAAAATATGAATTTTTACTAAAAACTAATGAAAATAAACTAAAAACTAACTAGAACATACTAAAAACTATATGAAATTAACCCCAAAAAGCGTATAAAATATCCGCTCATCACAACACCAAACTTAAACTGTTGCTTGTCCTCAAGCAACTAGATAAATAAAATAGAAGACTAATAGGTTGAGAAGCAATAATATCTCAGAGTTTTTTGAGTGAAGCTCAGATTCTAATTAGATGAGCGGGACTAGTAGCTTTTTGCTTCCGAACAATATTGGCATCTCATTTTATCCATTGAAGCTCAGAGTGATTGGCATATATAGGAACTTAGAATTTAGATAGTGTTATTGATTCTCCTATTTCAGTATGATGATTCTTGAACACAGCTATTTTATGAGTCTTGGCCGTGGCCCTAAGCACTTTGTTAAAGTCCCCAATTAGAGGTGTCCAAAGTTCTTAAGCACACTCTTCTTTTTGCTTTGGACCTTGACTTTAACCGCTCAGTCTCAAGTTTTCACTTGACATCTTCACGCCACAAGCACATGGTTAGGGACAGCTTGGTTTAGCCGCTTAGGCCAGGATTTTATTTTCTTAGGCCCTCCTATCCACTGATGCTCAAAGCCTTGGGATCCTTTTTATTACCCTTGCCTTTTGGTTTTTAAGGACTATTAGCTTTTTGCTCTTGCCTTTTTGGTTTTAAGAGCTTTGGCTTTTTCTGCTTGCTTTCTCTTTTTCTTTCTCAAAATTTTTTTTTCTGCAAGCTTTGTTCTTTGCTGCTTTTTCTTGCTTCAAGAATCATTTTTATGATTTTTCAGATTATCAATAACATGTCTCATGTTCATCATTCTTTCAAGAGCCAACATATTTAACAGTCTTAAACAACAAATTCAAAAGACATATGCACTGTTCAAGCATTCATTCAGAAGACAGAAAGCATTACCACCACATGTAACTAATTAGAATTTTTCTTATTAAAAACTTGAAATTTTATTGCCTCTTATTCAAAAGATCTACTATTTTATTCATGTTTGCTGATGATGAGAAAAATAGACTATAACTTAATTGGAGATAAAATCAAAATAGATACTAATTACTACTATATGACTCCTAAGGTAAACTCCTATAATGACAACTATCACAGAGTTAAAGCAGAAATTGGAATTTAACAACCTTTGTTCTGGGAAGTAGATATTCCTCGGATCTGTGGGGTGCTTGGTCCTTCAAGAGATAACTTCTGGCGCTTCAATTCCCTCAAGTCACGCCCTTGCTCCTCTTGTTCTTTAATCAAATAGCAAAGAATTTGACTTTGTTCCTTCTGTTCTTTTATTATCTGTTCTATAGCTTCTTGCATCTTGGTAACTGATGTTTCAAGATACTCCCAGTATTCAGATTGAGGGATTTCTGGGAGAAATTCCTGTGTTTTCTTCTTGATGGGATCATCCTGTGCTTGTTGTTTTTCCATTGATGCTTTGGTGATTGGTTTCTCAACTGAGATATACTCAGTTATTCCCATTCTTACTCCAGCGTCCTTGCAGAGCAGAGAAATCAAGCTTGGGTAAGCCAACCTGGCCTCTTTAGAATTTTTGTTAGCAATTTTGTAGGATTCAGTTGAAATCAGTTGATGAACTTCCACTTCTTTTCCCATCATGATGCAATGGATCATCACTGCTCTTCTAACAGTGACTTCAGAACGGTTGCTAGTGGGCAGCAGAGAATGCCCAATGAAGTCTAGCCATCCTCTGGCGACTGGTTTGAGATCTTCTCTTTTGAGTTGATTTGGAACACCCTTTGTGCTAGTGGTCCACCTGGCTCCAGGAATACATATATCCTCTAGAATCTTATCCAGGCCCTTGTCTGTTCTCATCATTCTCCTGTTGAAAGAGTCTGGATCATCTTTCAGCTGAGGTAGCTTTAAGATCTCCCTGATCTTGTCAGGGTTGGTATGAACAATCTTTCCTCTGACCACGGTCCGATATTCATAGAAAGCAGTGATGCCAGGGCATCTTGGCCAGTTTCACTGACCTTTTCTTTACTGTTTTTAGGTTAGTTTCATGCATTTCTTTAGGAAATAAGCTAGTTTTTGGTAGATATTCACTTATGCCTTGATTCAAGCATACATTGTGCATTTTACATAATTTCATGAGGATTTTGCATAAGTTTAGTGACAAATATTATGTTGCATTACTCATGACTTGGACTAGAGCTTTGATGCACTATATTGCTTGATTTCAGGACCAAAAGGAAGCAAGAAAAGGGGAGGTAACTTGCAAGGTTAATGAGAAAAGTGATTGTCAATAACACTCTCAAAAAGCCATCAATGCCCACGTTAGAGAGTCACGTTAACTAAGTTAACGTGAACTCTAACATGGAGAAGAGAAGTTGAGCCAACGTTAGTGACACTTAACATTGTCACTAACGTTGGCAATTACTCATAAGTGGCCACGTTAGAAGCCACGTTAACCTAGTTAACGTGGCCTCTAACGTTAAGGGGGGAAGAGAAGCCAACGTTAGTGACACTCAACATTGCCACTAACGTTGGCCTATGGTGCAAAGTACCACGTTAACTCCCACGTTAACTTGGTTAACGTGGGAGCTAACGTAAGGGATGAAGAGTTGTCGACAACGTTAGTGACACTCAACATTGTCACTAACGTTGAAGCAACCACACAACCCCCAAGAGTCACGTTAACTTCCACGTTAACTTGGTTAACGTGGAAGCTAACGATGAGGAATGAAGGATGAGCCAACGTTAGTGACACTCAACATTGTCACTAACGTTGGGATGGCTAAGGATGGCCACGTTAGAAGCCACGTTAACCTAGTTAACGTGGACTCTAACGTGAGACCTAGGGGCACATTGGAACGTTAGTGACAATGTTGAATGTCACTAACGTTCTCAAAGGATGGCAAAGGCCACGTTAGAAGCCACGTTAGCCTAGTTAACGTGGGCTTTAACGTGAAGCAAGAAGGGGCACACTGGAACGTTAGTGACAATGTTGAGTGTCACTAACGTTCTCGAAGGTTAACAAGGCAACGTTAAAAACCACGTTAACCTAGTTAAGTTCTCTAGTGATTTGGCTAAGTGTTAGTGTAGTATGGATGAATAAAGGAAAAAAGATTACTAAGTCTCGCATGGGTTTGGGCCTACATAGATTAGGCAACACTTCTAAAGCGCACCCAAAACTTAACAAATGGGTTACTTTTTAAAAGCGCTCCCTTTGGTCAAAAAAGTGTATCTATAGCTTTTTAGATTTGGCTACGCTTTATAAGTGATATTTAAAATATCTAAGGAGACGCTTTTGAAGTGATGCCTCAATAGTGTTTTCTTTTCTCTTATAAAAGGGCACCATGCGAAAAAGTGTAGCCTATTCCAAGAATAGGCTACGCTTTTCAAATGTAGCTTAAAAAAAGTGTGGCTGAATGGGTGTTTTTCTTGTAGTGCCCATACCACCAAACACCTCCATATGATCCTAACCCTTATCCACCATACCAACAACCATATGAACCATACATAGAACCACAACAATTCCAACACAATTACTCCCAAGAACCACCACCTCAATATACACCATCTCCATATCATTATCAAGATGAACCACCTTCCAATTATGAGCCCTTTCTCCCGACCAATGAACCCTCCTATCCACCCCAAGCCTCAATACATGATTCTCTCACTTCACTACTTCAAGGGCAAAGAGAGATGTTGGTGCACGAAATCACAATCACACTTTTGCAATTCCACACAACTAACCAGCAAGTGCACTGGGTCGTCCAAGTAATACCTTACGTGAGTAAGGGTCAATCCCACATAGATTGTCGGCTTGAAGCAGCTATGGTTATTTTGTAAATCTTAGTCAGGAGATTAATGATAACAGTGGTTATATTTATGAAAAAATAAATAACATAAATTAAACAGTACTTGTGATTCAGTAATGAGAACAGATTGAGGTTTTGGAGATGCTCTGTCTTCTGAATCTCTGCTTTCCTACTGTCTTCTTCTTCACGCACGCAAGGCTCCTTCCATGGCAAGCTGTATGTTAGTGGATCACCGTTGTCAATGGCTACCAGCCGTCCTCTCAGTGAAAAGGGTCCATGTACATGGCTAATCATCTGTCGATTCTCACTAATGTTGGAATAGGATCCATTGATTCTTTTGCACACTATCACTGCGCCCAGCATTCATGAGTTTGAAGTTCATCACAGTCATCCCTTCCCGGATCCTACTCGAAATACCACAGACAAGGTTTAGACTTTCTGGATCTCAGGAATGCTGCCAATCGATTCTAGCTTATACCACGAAAATTCTGATCTCACAGATTTGAATGCTCTGTTGTCAGGAGAGGCAATCAAACTCATGAACCAGGAACCAAAGAGATACACACTCAATCTAAGGTAGAACGGAAGTGGTTGTCAGGCACGTGTTCATAGGTTGAGAATGGTGATGAGTGTCACGGATCATCAGATTCATCATGTTGAAGTGCGAGTGAATATCTTAGAATAGAAACATGCGTGATTGAATGGAAAACAGTAGTAATTGCATTAATCCATCGAGACACAGCAGAGCTCCTCACCCCCAACTATGGAGTTTAGAGACTCATGCCGTAGAAGATACAAAATTTAGATGTAAAAATGTCATGAGGTACATAGTAAGTCTCTAAAAGTAGTTTTTATACTAAACTAGTGATCTAGGTTTACAGAAAATGAGTAAACTAATATAGAAAGTGCAGAAATCCACTTCCGGGGCCTACTTGGTGTGTATTTGGGCTTAGCATTTAAGCTTTCACGTGCATAGGCTGCTCCTGGCATTTAACTCCAACTTTTGTGCCAGTTTGGGTGTTTAACTCCAACTTTTATGCCAGTTCTAGCGTTTAACGCCGAATAGGGTAGAAACTTGGCGTTAAACACCAGTTTGCGTGATCTCAGCTCAGGCAAAGTATGTACTATTATATATTGCTGGAAAGCCCAGGATGTCTTCTTTCCAACGCAATTAAGAGCGCACCAATTGGGTTTCTGTAGTTCCAAAAAATCCATTTCGAGTGTAGGGAGCTCAGAATCCAACAGCATCTGTAGTCCTTTTTTAGCCTCTGAATCAGATTTTTGCTCAGGTCCCTCAATTTCAGCCAGAAAATACCTAAAATTATAGAAAAATACACAAACTCATAGTAAAGTCTAAAAATGTGAATTTTGCATAAATACTAATAAAAACATAGTAAAAACTAACTAAAACATACTAAAAACTATGTAAAAACAGTGCCAAAAAGCGTATAAATTATCCGCTCATCAGATGCAAAGGATGACACTAGAATTCGCAGCTGCCTTGACCGAGTTGGTAAGTCGATTCGCATCCCAACGTTTGGACATTCAAGGAGCTCCCATGGCCTCATGTGGAGAATCTAATGAAGAATGGAGCATGACGGAGAGATCAGAAACTCTGGTGGAAAATGAGAAATGTGACTTTGTATTGGAACAATTGGAGGAAGCCGTATTTGTTGAAGAGGAAGAAATGGTTGAAGACTTAGGAGATGCTGAACCTCCATGGAAATCTAGAGTTGTAGAGTATTCCTCCAAGAAGCTTGAATTTGATGTTCAGGAGGATAGTGCACAACCTCCAAGGCATGTTCCCCATTAATGGAAGGAATAGGGCAAGAAACAAGTTCCTTTGGTGATAAAGATCCCACATCACATCCTCTTAGTGATGAACTTGCATCCACAATTGAACCCCTTGAGTTTGAAGAACCTTCTCCGAGTGAATCTGAAAGTGATGTTGAGGTAGACTTTTCTCAACCTCCAACTTATGACTTGAGTGATGGGGAAGAATTAGAAGAATTTGATAAGGAAGAGGTTACAGTGAAGGAAGCATGTCAAGAGGTGTTATCAAGGAAGAGCACAAGGGAGGGAAGCTTGCAACATCATTAGAAACACCTCTCCTTAAGCCATCACCATCCAACACAACATTCAAGTGGATAAAATTTTTACCCTAAAGCTTTAATTTCTCGCTTGAATATGGTTTGCTTGTGACGGATGGGCAACTAAGAGCTCTTTGTGGCTTTGAGAGTAAAAGGGAGATGTTTAGTGGTTGGCAACACAATCCTAGGTTCATTATGGTTGGCAGTTCAAGGTCTAAAGGCAATGGTTGGTATAGTTCTCAATTGATTGGGTCTAGGAAGATGTCTTGGTGCTTAAATGATAATTCTTCAACCTTGTCACCCAAATTGAAGCATGAAGATCAAGAAGAAAGGGTGATGACAAACAAGGTTTGGGATCCCAAAATACACATCAACCATCATCAATCTTGGGGCCTTGTCACTTGTTCAAATTTGCTTGGAAGCTTGATGCGCCTAGTTTAGGATCCCAGAGGCTACTGGAAATGCAAACGTTAGTGGGGATTCAAGGAAGAGTTCAAGCATAAGCCACCCTAGCAAGGACCCCACAAAATGTCCAACTTAAGGACAATAACTAAAACTGCTAGGCGGGAGACAACCCACCATGGTAAACTCTTTCCATCTCTCTTGTAGATATAATCAATGAATGAATTGAGTTGCCATTGTTTGATAGTTTTCTTCTTTCCATACTCTTATATATCTTGCTTTGATTGCTTGGTTGCTTGTTAGATTTATGTTTGAGTTGGGATAGTTATTTTGAATTGCATTTTGGTTGAATTGCAAGTGTTGTTTGAATAATCTTTAGAAAAATATTTTTTTTCAAAAACTTAAAAAAATTTTTGGTTAAGTTTAAGTTTTGGTTGGTCTAGAGTGCTTATAGGTTAGGAGAGTATTTAATTCTGTTTTTATGCTTCTTTGTTAAAAAAAAGTGCATCTCACGCGTGCGCCTGGACGACGTGCACGCGTCGAATCTTAATGATGCAATTCTGCAGCCTCGTACAAAATCTAGAGAGTTAGGCTGAGGGTGTGCAAAAACTGTGCATCGAGCACAAATTTCACCCACGCATACGCGTGATCCACGCGTACGCGTCATACCCTCTTTTCTTCTCTCATGCCCAAGCATAATCGATGCGTACGCGTGGAGGCCCCGTTCGATCCTGCAACGCTCACGCGTCAGCCATGCGTACGCGTAGATTTGAAATTGATAACCCCTGACGTGAGGAGCCCTAGATCATTCACGTGAAACCCCTTCGCCCTCCAACGTCTCTCTGTCTTCATTAATCTCCTCCTACCTCCATAACCACCACCATCAACCACACACCACCACTGCTTCGGCGACCCCGAACCGCCGCTGTCCTATCCTCCCCTTCTCTTTCCTTTTTTCTTTCTTACTCTTCTCCCTTCCTTCTCTCTGCCGTTCACCTTCTCCTCTGCCACCAAGCACCGCCGCAGCCACCCATTGCCGCCGGTGACCTCCACCCTCCAACTACAACCAACCACCTTCCTTTCCCTTTCTTCTCTATCCATTTTCCCTAATCACCTTTGCTTCTGCGATCCAGACCCTGCTTCCCTGTCAAAACCACCGGTTCTGTTCCCGCCACCATCGGACCGCCGCTTTTGTCGCCTTTGGTCGACAGCTCACCCATCCTTTCCGTTCCCATTTCTGTCTTCCTCCAGGTTCCAGTCCCTTTTCCATTTTCAATTTTTGTTAATTAAGTTTGATTTTGATTTTAGTAGTTTGTTTAATTTCTATTTAATTAGTTAGTTTAGACTTCTAGGTGGTTAGGTAGTTTTTAGGATTTTAGTTAGTGGATTTAGGTCAGGCTTTTGCTGCTGTTATTGTCTGGAATGACTGATCCTCTTATGTTTTGCTGAGTGATTATGATGTTGATTTTCTTTTGGTTATGCTATATATTGCTGTTGTTGCTAATTCTGCTGCTGCTGTCCAATTCATATGGATTTACTGTGGTTTATACCGATTGAGTTATTCTGAGTTCATATGACTTGACATTTTGTTGCTTGTTTAATCCAAGAACGTTTAATTTACTGCCGGAATACTGCCGAATTTTTTCAAAAATTGTTATGTTTTAACTCCCAACTCAGGAATTGATTTTGGTACATTTTTACTTAGGTTTCATTTGGTTTTTACCAAACTCAAGTCATGAGTTGGTTGGTTAGAATTTCTGTTCTCTTTGGTTCCCCAGTGAATTACTTGATTAAGGATTATAACAAGCTATTTGATGGATTTCTGTGTCAAATAGGCCCTTGTTAACCAATTACATTTGGACCCCTTCTACGTTTAAATCTTTCAAGTTAGGTTCCCAATTTTCCTACTTCATGTTCTTATTTCAATCTTAAATTTTCCTTGACCATTGAAGTTGTTTCAAAGATCTTCCATTTTGGCCTAATCATGTCCCTTTTTTATTGAGGTTCTTTTAAGTTGTAATTATTGGTTCAATTTCACTTATGTAGCTGTTTTCATTGTTTCAATTCACTTTGGGTTACACGAGTACATTTTTACCTTTTCCACACCAATTTTTGCACTCAAGTAATCAAACACATTGATGATGACTTTCATTTCTCTTTTATGCTCATGTTGCATTACATATTTCATCATCAATGACTTGTATTGCATTTCATGAATGTGAGTGTGCTTGTCTCTTGAAATTTTTAAAACTATCCTGGTTAAGATAAAAAAACAGTTATGCCACTGACTTTTACTTCTCTTTTCTAACTTTTGATTTAATTAACCTTCTAACTTTTCATTTTAATTTTCTCTTTTTCTAATTAACTCTTTTTAAATTCTTTTGAGGCATAGCAAATTTCTATTTCTTAACGAACAAGCATCTTAAATCTTAATGTGTTTCATTTCTTGGAATGTAATTTTTTATTTATTTTTGAATCATGCTTTCCTTCTATTCCAAGAAATTACATTTTATACACTCACTTCATGATTCAGTTTTAACTCCTCTATTTCCTATTTTCTGTCTGTACTGATTTTATACTGTTTGCCTTTCTGTCCCTCTGCCTCTATTTGATATTTTGTATCCTGTAAATTCTATTTTTTCAGGATGTCTGATAAAAAAGGAAAAGGCAAGGCTAAGGCCGGCTCGACCAAAAGAAAGAGATCACAGTCATCCGTTGCAATCTCGGATGAATTTTGGTGTGAAAAGCAGTTTGCTGAGAAGGAGGAGGCTGATCAGACTATACCTGCTTCTGACTCAGTTAAATTTGCTAATATATACTATGAACTCAAGTTTCCGCACTTCATGGAGAATCAAAAACTCTACATGGAGAAGCAGCTCAGAATACCAACCGAGTTGAGAAAATACACTGAACACCAAATTGAACAACGCGGTTGGGTATTTCTGGATAGAAAGCTGGTGGAAGTGAACGCATGATGGGTTCGAGAGTTTTATTCCAACTATTATAGGACGGCCTTTGATGCTGTTCAGCTTTGGGGTAAACAGATTCTGGTCACAGAGGAAGCAATAGAAGAGATCCTCCATTTCAGGCCAAAGACAGAGGATAAAGATGGTTTTCAGAAGGCCAAGGAGGCTATCAGATTTATGGATTTTGATTGGGATGCCGTTCATCGTACCATAGCTGTCCATCCCGACGTTCCGTGGGTATTTGAAAAGTCAAAGCTGACTCCACAGGGCATCAAGGTGGATTATCTCAATGAATAGGCTAGGTTGTGGCAACAGATATTGAGCAACTACGTCATGCCTAGCACTCACGAGTCGGAGGTGCCAGCAGACATGATTATTCTTATTTGGTGTGTCTTGGAAGGAAAGGACATGTACCTTCCAAGACTCATCCGGAAGTATATGGCCATAGTACATGTCAGAGGCACTTTGGCATTCCCATGTTTGATCACCCAGATGGCTAGTCGAGTTGAGGTAGCTTGGGAGCCTCAAGATGAGAGACCACCGATTGCTGACCGCAAGAAGGTTATTCCGCACGGCAAGCAGTTTGGACCTCTAGGCCGCCGAGCACCCACTACTACTCCCACAGATGTGGCCACATCCTCAACAGCACCTTCAGCACCACCTACATCAGTAGCGCCATCATTCACTTCACAGCCGACATACCTTCTTGTGCAATGCCTCTTTGAGCGTATAAATCAGATGGAGCGTCACAACAAGCGACACTACGCACATCTGAGACTGATTGTGACTTCTGGGGGCACTGACATCCCCTTTGAGTCTGACACTCCTTCGGAGCATTCTAATGATGAAGAGGACCAGCAGGAGGAGGACCAGCAGGAGGTTGCACAGCATGAGGAGACTCAGGCTGAGCAGCTGACAGAGTCACAAACACCTGCAGCTAACAGCAGAGCAGTTGGCAACGATCCTTCTCACCCAGCTTGATTGTGGAGCTTCGAGGACGACACTAAACTTTAAGTGTGGGGAGGTCACCTTCGTCGGTAGAGTTATATTTTGGAGAACCATTCCAGACATTCCTGCTTTTATTTTGTTTTACTTTTCAGTATTTGCATTTTTACTTTATTGCACTTTTGGATTCTTGTATATATTATAGGGGTGTTCATGGTTCAGTTTTTTCATAAACTGAACTGAAACTGCACTAAACCATTTTAAATGGTTTAGAAACTAAACCAAACTACTTTGTCAAATAAGAAACTGGTTTTAAACCAGTTTACAATACAGTGCACCAGTTTAAACCAGTTCATAAAAATAAAACCAGTTTTAATTGAAAAAACCAGTTTAAACTGGTTTATAGGCTAAAACTAGTTTTAACTTTTAACATATATATAATTAGTTTTTACATTTTCTCTCTCCCCCTCTCTCTCCCACTCTCTCTTCTTCTTTCCCTCTCTCTCTCTCCCCCCTCTCTCTCCCTCTCCCTCTCTCTCTCTCCCTCTTTCTTTCCTTCAGTTCTCCCTCTCTCTCTCTCTCTCTTCTTCTATTCCTCTCTCCCCCTCCTTTCTCTCTCTCATACTCTCTCTCTCCTTCTCTCCCTCTCTCTTCTTCCCCTCTTCCTCTCTCTTTTCTTCTCTCCCTCTCTCCCTCTCTCCCCCTCCTTTCTCTCTCTCCCTCCTCTCTCTCTTTTCCTTTTCTCTCTCTCTCCCCCTTCCCCTCTTTCTCCCCTCCCCTCTCTTTGTCTTTCTCTCTCTCTCCCCCTCCTCTCTCCCTCTTTCTTTCTCTCTCTCTCTCCCTCTCTCTCTCTTCCTTTCTTACATTCTCTCTCTCATATCCCTCTTCCTCTCTCTCTCTCTCTTCTCCTTTCCTCTCCCCTCCTCTCTCTCTTTCTCTCCCCTCTCTCTCTCTCTCTCGCTCCCTCTCTCTCTCTTAACATATATAAAATTAGATTTTACATTCTCTTTCTTTCCCTCTCTCCCTCCCTCTCTCTTTCCTTCTCTCCCTCTCTCTCCCTCCTCTCTATATCTCTCTCTCTCTTTCTCTCTCTCCTTTTCTCCCTCCTCTCTCTCTATCTCTCTCTTTCTCTCTCTCCCTTCTCTCCATTTCTCTCTCTCTCTCTCCCTCCTTTCTCTCTCTCTTTCCCTCTTTCTCCCCTTTCCCTCTCTTTGTCTTCCTCTCTCTTCCCCCATTTTTCTTTTTTCTCTCCCCATCTCTCTTCTTATCTTCCTCTCTCTTCCCCTCCTCTCTCTCTCCCCTGCCCCTTTTTCTCCCGCTACCCTTTCTTTCTCTCTCCCTTTTCTTCCTCTATCCCTTTCTCTCATTCTCTCTCCTCTATCCCTCTTCCTCTGTATCTCTCTCTCCCTCTCTCTCATTCACTCTTTCCCCTCCTCTCTCTCTCTCCTTTCTCTTTCTCTCTCACTTTCTCTCCTTCCCTATTCCCCTATTCCCCTCTTCTCTCTCTCTCTCTCCCTCTTTCTCTTTCTCTTTGTCTCTCTCACTTTCTCTCCCTCTCTCTCTTCCTCTCTCTCTCTTGCGCTGTTTCTTCCCCTCCCTTCTCTCTATTTGTCTCTCTCCTCCTCCTCCTCCTCTTTCTCTCTTTTTTCTATCTCTCCTTCTCTCCTATTTTTTTCTCTTTTCTCTCTCCCTCATTTTTTCTCTTATTTTGGAGAAAAGAGAGAGAGAGAGAGAGAGAGAGAGAGAGAGAAGAGGGATATAGAGTGAGAGAAAGTTGAGTGAGAAAGAGAAAAGAGAGAAAGGAAGGGAAGAAAGAGGAGAAAGAGAGAGAGGAGGGCAAAGAAAGAGAGAGAAGAGGAGAGAGAAAGAAGGGAAGAGGGAGAGAGAAATAGAAGAGAGAAACAGAGTAAAGGGAAAAAGGAGAGAGAGAGAGAGAGAGAGAGAAAGAGGAAGAAAGAAGGGAGGGAGAGAGAGAGAGGAGGGAGAAGAGAGAGAGAAACAAAAGGGAAGAGACAGGAAAAAGAGGGAGAGAGAGAGAGAGAGAGAGAGAGAGAGAGAGAGAGAGAGAATGGGAAGGGAGCGAGGGAGAGGTGAGAAAAAAGAGAGAGAGAGAGAGGTAGAGAGAGCGAGAGGAAAAAGAGAGAGATGAGGGGAAGAAAGAAGGGAGAGAGAGAGGTGGGAGAGGAGAGAAAAAGAGAGAGAAAGAAAAGGGGAGAGCGAGGAAAAGGAAGGAGAGAGAGAGAGAGAGAGAGAGAAAAGGGGAGAGCGAGGAAAAGGAAGGAGAGAGAGAGAGAGAGAGAGAGAGAGAGGGAAAAGAAGAGAGAAGGGAGGAGAGAGAGGAAGGAATTGGAGAGAGAGAGAGAGATGGGAGGGAGAGAGAGAAAGTAAGGGAAAGAGAGAGGGAGAGAGAGGAGAAGGAGAAAGAGGAGGAGAGAGAGAGAAGAAGAGAGACGGAAAGGGAGAGGGAGAGAGAGAGAGGGAAAGGAGAGAGAGAAGGGAGAGAGAGAGAGAAAGATGAGGAGAGATGGGAGGGGGAGAGAGAGGAGGGAGAGGAGAGAGAGAGGAGGGAGAGGAGAGAGAGAGAGATAGGAGAGGGAAAAAGAGGGGGAGAGAGAGAGGGAAAGGAGAGAGAGAGGAAGAGAGATGGAGAGAGAGAGAGAGAGAGAGAGAGAGAGAGGATAGAAGGAAGAAAGGGGAAAGAGAGAGAGAAGGGAGAGAGGGCAGAGAAAGAGGAGAGAGAGAGGAAGGGGAGAGAGAAAGTGAAGGGAGAGAGAGAAAGAGTATGTAAAAACTAATTTTAGAGTTTAAATAAAACCAGTTTTAATTTGGTTTAAAACTAAACTGAACCATAAAAACTGGTTTTTAATAAACTGGTTTCCATAAAAACTATGGTTTCAGTTCAGTTTTTTATTTAAAAAAACTGGTTTATTTAAAACAGTTTCAGTTCAGTTTCAATTCAGTTCAGTGAAACCAGTTTTTTTGCACACCCCTAATATATTATTTGTTTTGAATACTTTTTAGTTTGTTGCATTTTGCACTTTTGCTTGTATATACCTTAGATTTCTAGTTTGATTTGCACTTTTTAGTTTGATAGTATATATATATATATATATATATATATATATATATATATATAGTATTTTAGTTTATTAGTTGTGATTGAAAAAATGCACATAATTGAGCTTAGTTTATTCCATTGCATATGAGAAACTGATTTGGTTGAAAATAGGATTAAACCTGGAATTTTGAACTTTTCACAATCACATCATATCATTTAGTATATATATAAAATAAATGTTGGTCAATTTGATGAAATTTCAAGGAATGTTTCTTTTCTTAAAAAGGGCATTAATATTCAAATTGATTTGCGTTGAAACTTTTTGAAACTTGCATGATGTATATATATAGTTTGGAATATGGTTTTTGAGCTAAGAACACACAACCCGTGAGTTTTTTAGCCTAATTGTATGGTTGCATTATTTAACCATGATTTTGATTCTTGTGTGTTTTCTTCTCTACGATTGCATTCTTTGGTTTGTTCCATTCTATATGTCCATTATTTAGTGTATATTCATGTATTTATATGATTGAGGCCATCATTTGATTATAGCTTCCTTGACCCAAATAGCCTACCATTTCATTTACCTTGTTTGCCACTTTGAGCCTTTTTAACCCCCTTTTGTTCTTTATATTACCACAGTACTAGTCTTAAAGGGAAAAATAATTAATTGTCCTATTTGAATCTTTGGTTAGCTTAAGATAGTGAGTGTATTTGTTAATTAAGTATGGGAAAATATGGAAACTTTGGTTGATGAGAATGTATTTTATTTTTATTGAGAAATTGGTGCGCAGAATTGTGATCATCAACAATGGCGCCAAAGACTTGGTGCTCTCAAACGTGAATCACACTTTGTCACAACTTCGCACAACTAACCAGCAAGTGCACTGGGTCGTCCAAGTAATAAACCTTACGTGAGTAAGGGTCAATCCCACGGAGATTGTCGGCTTGAAGCAAGCTATGGTCACTTTGTAAATCTCAATCAGGTGGATTCAAATGGTTATGGTGAAGTGATAATAAATATAAATAAAATATAAACTAGGATAGAGATACTTATGTAATTCATTGGTGAGAATTTCAGATAAGTGTATAGAGATGCTTTCATTCCTCCTGAACCTCTGCTTTCCTACTGTCTTCATCCAATCATTCCTACTCCTTTCCATGGCAAGCTGTATGTTGGGCATCACCGTTGTCAATGGCTACATCCCGTCCTCTCTGTGAAAATGGTCCAATGCGCTGTCACTGCATGGCTAATCATCTGTCGGTTCTTGATCATACTGGAATAGGATTTACTATCCTTTTGCATCTGTCACTACGCCCAGCACTCGCGAGTTTGAAGCTCGTCACAGCCATCCCTTCCCAGATCCTACTCGGAATACCACAGACAAGGTTTAGACTTTTCAGATCTCAAGAATGGCCATCCATGGGTTCTAACTTATACCACGAAGACTCTAATATCTCGGACTCGGTCCTCTGTATTAGATATCTAAGAGATATTCATTCTAGCTTGTTTGCATGTAGAACGGAAGTGTTTGTCAGGCACGCGTTCGTAAGTGAGAATGATGATGAGCGTCACATAATCATCACATTCATCATGTTCTTGGGTGCGAATGAACATCTTAGAATAGGAATAAGCTTGAATTGAATAGAAAAATAATAGTACTTTGCATTAATTCATGAGGAACAGCAGAGCTCCACACCTTAATCTATGGTGTGTAGAAACTCTACCGTTGAAAATACATAAGTGATAATGGTCCAGGCATGGCCGAATGGCCAGCCCCCATAAAGGTCTAAGATAGCATAAAACTGATCAAAGATGTCTAATACAATAGTAAAGGGTCCTATTTATATCAGACTAGTTACTAGGGTTTACAGAAATGAGTAAATGATGCAGAAATCCACTTCAGGGGCCCACTTGGTGTGTGCTTGGGCTGAGCATTGAGCTTTACACGTGTAGAGGCTTCTCTTGGATTTGAACGCCAGTTTGTAACCTGTTTCTGGCATTTAACTCCACTTTGCAACCTGTTTCTGGCGTTTAACTCCAGAATGCAACATGGAACTGGCGTTGAACGCCAGTTTGCGTCATCTAAACTCGGACAAAGTATGGACTATTATATATTGATGGAAAGCCCTGGATGTCTACTTTTCAACGCAATTGAGAGCGCACCATTTGGAGTTTTGTAGCTCCAGAAAATCTACTTTGAGTGAAAAAAGGTCAGAATCCAACAGTATATGCAGTCCTTCTTCAACCTCTGAATCTGATTTTTGCTCAAGTCCCTCAATTTCAGCCAGAAAATACCTTAAATTACAAAAAAACACACAAACTCATAGTAAAGTCCAGAAATGTGATTTTTATTTAAAAACTAATAAAAATATACAAAAAACTAATCAAATCATACTGAAAACTATGTAAAAATAATGCCAAAAAGCGTATAAATTATCCGCTCATCACAACACCAAACTTAAATTGTTGCTTGTCCCCAAGCAACTGAAAATCAAATAGGATAAAAAGAAGAGAATATACTATAAATTCTAAAATATCAATGAAACTTAGCTCCAATCAGATGAGCGGGACTTGTAGCTTTTTGCCTCTTGAATAATTTTGGCATCTCACTTTATCCATCGAAGTTCAGAATGATTGGCATCTATAAGAACTCAGAGTTCAGATAGTGTTATTGATTCTCCTAGTTTAGTATGTTGATTCTTGAACACAGCTACTTTATGAGTCTTGGCCGTGGCCCTAAGCACTTTGTTTTCCAGTATTACCACCGGATACATAAATGCCACAAACACATAACTGGGTGAACCTTTTCAGATTGTGACTCAGCTATGCTAAAGTCCCCAATTAGAGGTGTCCAGGGTTCTTAAGCACACTCTTTTTTTTCCTTTGGACCTTGACTTTAACCGCTCAGTCTCAAGTTTTCACTTGACACCTTCACGCCACAAGCACATGGTTAGGGACAGCTTGGTTTAGCCGCTTAGGCCATGATTTTATTCCTTTAGGCCCTCCTATCCACTGATGCTCAAAGACTTGGATCCTTTTATTTACCCTTGCCTTTTGGTTTTAAGGGCTGTTGGCTTTTTGCTCTTGCCTTTTGGTTTAAAGAGCTTTTGGCTTTTTCTGCTTGCTTTTTCTTTTTCTTTTTCTTTTTTCTCTTTTTTTTCTCTATTTTTCTCTTTTTTTTTTCGCAAGCTTTTGTATTCACTGCTTTTTCTTGCTTCAAGAATCATTTTTATGATTTTTCAGATCTTTAAATAACATTTCTCCTTTTTCCTTATTCTTCAAGAGCCAACATATTTAACATTCATAAACCACAATATCAAAAGACATATGCACTGTTCAAGCATTCATTCAGAAAACAAAAAGTATTGTCACTACATCAAAATAATTAAACTAGTTTCAAGGATGAATTTGAAACCATGTACTTCTTGTTCTTTTGTTTTTAGAACATTTTTTTATTTAAGAGAGGTGATGGATTCATAGGACATTCATAACTTTAAGGCATAGACACTTAGACACTAGTGATCATATAGTGAAGACACAAACATAAATAAAACATAAAGCTCAAAAATTAAAAACAGTAAAATAAATAGACAAGGAGATTAAGGAATGAGTCCACCTTAGTGACGATGGCGTCTTCCTCTTCTTGAGGAACCAATGGTGCTTTTGAGCTCCTCTATGTCTCTTCCTTGCCTTTGTTGCTCCTCCCTCATAGCTCTTTGATCTTCTCCAATCTCATGGAGAATGATGGAGTGCTCTTGGTGTTCCACCCTTAGTTATCCCATGTTGGAACTTAATTCTCCTAGGGAGGTGTTGATTTGCTCCCAATAGTTTTGTGGAGGGAAGTGCATCCCTTGAGGTATCTCAGGGATTTCATGGTGGGGAATTTCTTCTTGCTCTTGTTGAGGTCCATGATCTCTTGTTTGTTCCATCCTTTTCTTAGTGATGGGCTTGTCCTCTTCAATGAGGATGTCTCCCTCTATGTCAATTCCAACCGAATTGCAGAGGTGGCAGATGAGGTGAGGAAAGGCTAACCTTGCCAAAGTAGAGAACTTGTCAGCCACCTTGTAGAGTTCTTGAGGTATAATCTCATGAACTTCCACTTCCTCCCCAATCATGATACTATAGATCATGATGGCCCGGTCTACAGTAACTTCAGACCAGTTGCTAGTAGGAATGATTGAGCGTTGAATAAACTCCAACCATCCTCTAGCTACAGGCTTAAGGTCCAATCTTCTTAATTGAACCGGCTTGCCTCTTGAGTCAATTTTCCATTGAGCTCCTTCCACACATATGTCCATGAGGACTTGGTCCAACCTTTGATCAAAGTTGACCCTTCTAGTGTAGGGGCGTGCGTTTTCTTCCATCATTGGCAAGTTGAACGCCAGCATTACATTTTTCGGACTGAAATCTAAGTATTTCCCTCAAACCATGGTGAGCCAATGCTTTGGATTCGGGTTCACACTTTGATTATGGTTCCTAGTGATCCATGCATTTGCATAGAACTCTTGAACCATTAAGATCCCAACTTGTTGAATGGGGTTGGTGAGAACTTCCCAACCTCTTCTTTGGATCTCAAGTTGGATCTCCGGATACTTATTCTTTTTGAGCTTGAAAGGAACCTCAGGGATCACTTTCTTCTTGGCCACAACTTCATAGAAGTGGTCTTGATGGACCTTTGAGATGAATCTCTCCATCTCCCATGACTCAGAGGTGGAAGCAATTGCCTTCCCTTTCCTCTTTCTTGAGGATTCTCTGGCCTTAGGTGCCATTGATGGTTATGGAAAAACAAAAAGCAATACTTTTTACCACACCAAACTTAAAATGTTTGCTCGTCCACGAGCAAAAGAAGAAAGAAAGAAGGAGAAGAGGAAGAAAATGGAGGAGATGTAAGGAGAAGGTGTATTCGGCCAAGGGGAAGAAGAGAGGGTTGTGTGAAAATGAAGAAGGAATGAGAGGTTTATATGGGAGTGTGGGGAGGGTTAGGGTTCGGTCATTAGGGTTGGGGTTGGGAGGAAAAATAGTTTGAATTTTGAAGGTAGGTGGGGTTTTTGGGGAAGAGAGGATAGATGTGAGTGGTGAAGAGATGATGGGGAAGAGTGAGTGAGGTGATTGGTGAAGGATATTTGGGGAAGAGAGTTATGAAAAGAAGACGAGAGAAGAAGGTAGGTGGGGATCCTGTGGGGTTGGTGCACGAATTATGAATCACACTTTTCACAACTCGTACCACTGACCAGCAAGTGCACTGGGTCGTCCAAGTAATACCTCACGTGAGTAAGGGTCGAATCCCACGGAGATTGTTGGTTTGAAGCAATCTATGGTTATCTTGTAAATCTTAGTCAGGAAGTCAATTATGTTTATCAGTTGAATTGCAAATAAACAATAGAGCATGGATTAAAGGTTACTTGTTATGCAGTAATGGAGAATATATTGGAGTTTTGGAGATGCTTTGTCTTCTGAATCTCTGCTTTCCTCTGTCTTCTTGTTCACGCACGCACGTCCTCCTATGGCAAGCTGTGTGTTGGTGGATCACCGTTGTCAATGGCTACCTTCCATCCTTCCAGTGAAAACTACGCTCACGCGCTCTGTCACAGCACGACTAATCACCGGTTGGTTCTCGATCCGGTTGGAATAGGATTTACTATCCTTTTGCGTCTGTCACTAACGCCCAGCCTTCAGGAGTTTGAAGCTCGTCACAGTCATTCAATCCTTGAATCCTACTCGGAATACCACAGACAAGGTTTAGACTTTCCGGATTCTCATGAATGCCGCCATCAGTTCTAGCTTATACCACGGAGATTCTGATTAAGGAATCTAAGAGATACTCATTCAATCGTATATAGAACGGAGGTGGTTGTCAGGCACACGTTCATGATTTGAGGAAGGTGATGAGTGTCACAGATCATCACCTCCATCACAGTTAAGCGCGAATGAACATCTTAGATAGGAACAAGCGTGTTTGAATGGAAAACAGAAATACTTGCATTAATTCATCGAGACACAGCAGAGCTCCTCACCCCCAACAATGGGGTTTAGAGACTCATGCCGTCAGAGAATACAAAGTTTAGATCTAAAATGTCATGAGATACAAAATAAGTCTCTAAAAGTTGTTTAAATACTAAACTGGTAGCCTAGGTTTACAAAAAATGAGTAAACTATGATGGATGATGCAGAGATCCACTTCTGGGGGCCCACTTGGTGTGTGCTGGGCTGAGTTTTAAGCAATCCACGTGCAGAGGCCATTTGTGGAGTTGAACGCCAGTTTGGGCGTTCAACTCCAGCTTTTGATCCTTTTCTGGCGCTGGACGCCAGAATTGGGCAGAGAACTGGCGTTGAACGCCAGTTTACGTCATCTATCCTTGTACAAAGTATAGACTATTATATATTGCTAGAAAGCCCTGGATGTCTACTTTCCAACGCAATTGGAAGCATGCCATTTCGAGTTCTGTAGCTCCGGAAAATCCACTTTGAGTGCAGGGAGGTCAGAATCCAATAGCATCAGCAGTCCTTTTTCAGCCTGAATCAGATTTTTGCTCAGCTCCTTCAATTTCAGCCAGAAAAATACCTGAAATTACAGAAAAACACACAACTCATAGTAAAGTCCAGAAATATGAATTTTTCCTAAAAACTAATGAAAATAGACTAAAAACTAACTGAAACATACTCAAAACTATATGAAATTAACCCCAAAAAGCGTATAAAATATCCGCTCATCACAACACCAAACTTAAACTGTTGCTTGTCCTCAAGAAACTAGATAAATAAAATAGAAGACTAATAGGTTGAGAAGCAATAATATCTCAGAGTTTTTGATTGAAGCTCAGATTCTAATTAGATGAGCGGGACTAGTAGCTTTTTTCTTCTGAACAGTTTTGGCATCTCACTTTATCCATTGAAGCTCAGAGTGATTGGCATCTATAGGAACTTAGAATTCAGATAGTGTTATTGATTCTCTTAGTTCAGTGTGATGATTCTTGAACACAGCTTCTTTTTGAGTCTTGGCTGTGGCCCTAAGCACTTTGTTTTCCAGTATTACCACCGGATACATAAATGCCACAGACACATAACTGGGTGAACCTTTTCAGATTGTGAGTCAGCTTTGCTAAAGTCCCCAATTAGAGGTGTCCAGAGTTCTTAAGCACACTCTTCTTTTTGCTTTGGACCTTGACTTTAACCGCTCAGTCTCAAGTTTTCACTTGACACCTTCACGCCACAAGCACATGGTTAGGGACAGCTTGGTTTAGCCGCTTAGACCAGGATTTTAGTCCTTTAGGCCCTCCTATCCACTGATGCTCAAAGCCTTGGGATCCTTTTCATTTACCCTTGCCTTTTGGTTTTAAGGGTTATTGGCTTTTTCTGCTTGCTTTTTCTCTCTCTTTTTTTTTTTTCTGCAAGCTTTGTTCTTTGCTGCTTTTTCTTGCTTCAAGAATCATTTTTATGATTTTTCAGATTATCAATAACATGTCTCATGTTCATCATTCTTTCAAGAGCCAACATATTTAACAGTCTTAAACAACAAATTCAAAAGACATATGCACTGTTCAAGCATTCATTCAGAAGACAGAAAACATTGCCACCAGATTTAACTAATTAGAATTTCTCTTATTAAAACTCGAAATTTTATTGCCTCTTATTCAAAAGATCTACTACTTTATTCATGTTTGCTGATGATGAGAAAAATAAACTATAGCTTAATTGGAGATAAAATCAAAAATAGATACTAATTACTACTATATGACTTCTAAGGTAAACTTCTATAAGGACACTGTCACAGAGTTAAGGCAGAAATTGGAAATTAACAACTTTTATTCTGGGGGAACGGGAGTTCCTCTGATCCTTGGGGTGCTTGGTCCTACAAGAGAAGACTTTTGGCGCTTCAATTCCCTTAAGTCACGCCCCTGCTCCTCTTGTTCTTTAAACATATAGGTCAGCATTTGACTGTGTTACTTCTGTTCTTTTATTATTTGCTCCATAGCTTCCCGTATCTTAGTAACGGACATCTCAAGATACTCCCAGTATTCAGATTGAGGGATCTCTGGGAGGAATTCCTGTGCTCTCTTCTTGATGGGATCTTCCTGTGCTTGTTGTTTTTCCATTGATGCTTTGGTGATTGGCTTTTCAATTAGGATATACTCAGTTATTCCCTTCCTTACTCCAGCGTCCTTGCAGAGCAGAGAAATCACGCTTGGATAAGCCAACCTGGCCTCTTTAGAATTTTTGTTAGCAATTTTGTAGAGTTCAGTTGAAATCAGCTGATGAACCTCCACTTCCTTCCCCATCATGATGCAATGGATCATCACTGCTCTTTTAACTGTGACTTCAGAACGGTTGCTAGTGGGCAACAGAGAACGCCCAATGAAGTCCAGCCATCCTCTGGCGACTGGTTTGAGATCCTCTCTCTTGAGTTGATTTGGGACACCCTTTGTGTTGGTGGTCCACCTGGCTCCAGGGATACATATGTCCTCTAGAATCTTATCCAGGTCAATGTCTGCTCTCATCATCCTCCTGTTGAAGGAGTCTGGATCATCCTTTAGCTGAGGTAGCTTTAAGATCTCCCTGATCTTGTCAGGGGTGGTATGAACAATCTTTCCTCTGACCATGGTCCGAAATTCATAGAATGCAGTTCCAGATAGTTTTTGCTTGTCAGTTTGCCACATATTAGCATAAAAATCCTGGACCATGTTCCTTCCCACTTTCGTTTCAGGATTAGCTAGGACTTCCCAATTCCTGATTCGAATTTGCTCCTGGATCTCCGGATATTCATCTTCTTTCAGATCGAATCTAACTTCCGGGATCACTGATCTCAGACCCATTACTTTAAGATAATGGTCTGAATGTTCTTTAGATAAGAACTTCCCTTGATTCCAAAGTGGTTTTGGAACGCTCTCTTTCTTGCCTCTTGGAGTGGGTTGTTTTCCTTTAGGAGCCATGATCTTAGTGATCTCGGATAAACACACCAAACTTAGAGGTTTGCTTGTCCTCAAGCAAAAGAAAAGAAAGGAGAGGGATAGAAGGAGAGCTAGGTGCAATTGTTGATGGAGGAAGAGGGAGGCCGAACCCAAATTTAAAGGGATGGGGGGTGGGTTTTCGAAAAATTAGAAAAGATAAGATAAGAAGATTGAGTTGAAAAAGATAAGATAGAAGATGTAGTTTAATTTTGAAGAGATATGATAGATTTTTGAAAAAGATAAATCTGAATTTTGAAAAAGATACTATGGAGATTTGAAAAAGATATAGATTAGTTGAAAAGATTTTAGAGTGAAAAAGATAGATTTGTTTTCAGAAAAGATTTGAAAAGAGTTGGATTGAATTTGGAAAGATGGATTTTTAGAAATTAAGGATTTTAGAAATCAGGGTTCTTGACATGTTCATGTAAAAATCATGCATTGAAGCATAAAATTTGAAATTAAAATGGAAATACGTGTGGAAAAAATGAATTTTGGCTCCTCCCTGCCTTCCTGGCGTTTGAACGCCCAAACACTGCCTGTTTTGGGCGTTCAGCGCCCAATTGCTGCTCTCCTGGGCGTTCAACGCCCAGCTGCTGCCATTACTGGCGTTCAACGCCCAGTGGGTGCCCCTTTCTGGCGTTGAACGCCCAGCTGCTACCCGCACTGGCGTTCAGCGCCCAGTGGATGCCCATTTTGGGCGTTGAACGCCCAAAATGCACTTTTACTGGCGTTTTCTTGCCAGTGAGATCTTTTTCTCTGTTTTGTGTGCCGAGGTCTTCTGTAAATGATTATTTACCTTGTTGTCAATGAACTCTATATAAACAAATAAAAATAAAAAGAGAAATAGGGCAAAATGCTTAGAGGATTGTTGTCCCATGGCTGGGTTGCCTCCCAGCAAGCGCTTCTTTATTGTCTTTAGCTGGACCTTGCTGAGCTTTTAATCTAGCTTCAGCCTTGAGCATTCTTGCTCAATGTTGCCTTCAAGATAATGCTTGATTCTCTGTCCATTGACAATGAACTTCTTATCAGAATCAATATCTTGAAGCTCCACATAACCATATGGTAACACACTTGTAATCACGTATGGTCCCCTCCACCGGGATTTCAGTTTCCCGGGAATAGCCTGAGTCTAGAGTTAAACAACAGAACCTTCTGTCCTGGTTCAAAGATTCTAGATGATAGCTTTCTGTCATGCCACTTTTTTTATTTTTCTTTATAAAGCTTGGCATTTTCGAAAGCTGTGAATCTGAATTCCTCTAGCTCATTTAGCTGGAGCAATCGTTTTTCTCCTGCTAGTTTGGCATCAAAGTTTAGGAATCTGGTTGCCCAGTAGGCCTTATGTTCCAGTTCCACGGGCAGGTGACATGCCTTACCATACACGAGTTGGTATGGAGAGGTCCCTATAGGGGTCTTGAATGCTGTCCTGTAAGCCCACAGAGCATCATCCAAGCTCCGTGCCCAATCCTTTCTACGGGTATTTACTGTTCGTTCCAGGATTCTCTTTAATTCTCTATTAGAGACTTCAGCTTGCCCATTGGTTTGTGGATGATATGGAGTGGCCACCTTGTGGCGAATTCCATACCGAACCATGGCAGAGTAAAGCTGTTTATTGCAGAAGTGAGTGCCCCCATCACTGATTAGTACTCTAGGGACACCAAACCTGCTAAAGATATGTTTTTGGAGAAACTTCAGCACTGTTTTAGTATCATTGGTGGGTGTGGCAATAGCCTCAACACATTTTGATACATAGTCAACTGCCACCAGAATATAAGTGTTTGAGTATGATGGTGGGAAAGGTCCCATGAAGTCAATTCCCCATACGTCAAACAACTCAATTTCCAAAATTCCTTGTTGAGGCATGGCGTAACCATGAGGCAGATTACCAGCTCTTTGGCAACTGTCACAGTTACGTACAAACTCTCGGGAATCTTTATAGAGTGTGGGCCAATAGAAGCCACATTGGAGGACCTTGGTGGCTGTTCGCTCACCTCCGAAATGGCCTCCATATTGAGATCCATGGCAATGCCATAGGATCCTCTGTGCCTCTTCTCTAGGCATACACCTACGGATTATTCCATCTGCACATCTCTTAAAGAGATAGGGTTCATCCCACAAGTAATACTTTGCATCAGTAATTAATTTCTTCTTTTGTATCCTATTGTACTCCTTGGGTATGAACCTTGCAGCTTTATAGTTTGCAATATCGGCAAACCATGGTGCTTCCTGAATGGCAAATAAATGCTCATCAGGAAACGTCTCAGAGATCTCAAGAAAGGGGAGGGACGTCCCTTCCACTGGCTCTATCCGGGACAGATGATCAGCCACTTGGTTCTCTGTCCCTTTTCTGTCTCTTATTTCTATATCAAACTCTTGTAGAAGCAACACCCATCTGATGAGCCTGGGTTTTGAATCCTGCTTTGTGAGTAGATATTTAAGAGCAGCATGATCAGTATACACAATCACTTTTGATCCTACTAAGTATGATCTGAACTTGTCAATGGCGTAAACCACTGCAAGTAATTCTTTTTCTGTGGTTGTGTAATTTTTCTGGGCATCATTTAAAACGCGACTAGCATAATAAATGACGTGCAGAAGCTTGTCATGCCTCTGTCCCAGCACTGCACCAATGGCGTGATCACTGGCATCACACATTAGCTCAAATGGTATGTCCAGTCTGGTGCAGAAATAACTGGTGCGGTGACCAGCTTAGCTTTCAGCGTTTCAAACGCCTGCAGGCACTCTGTGTCAAACACAAATGGCGTGTCAGCAGCTAGCAGATTGCTTAGAGGTTTTGCAATTTTTGAGAAATCCTTTATAAACCTCCTATAGAATCCTTCATGCCCCAGAAAGCTTCTGATTGCCTTAACATTGGCAGGTGGTGGTAATTTTTCAATTACCTCTATTTTTGCTTGATCCACCTCTATTCCCTTGTTTGAGATTTTATGCCCAAGAACAATTCCTTCAGTCACCATGAAGTGACACTTTTCCCAGTTTAAAACTAGGTTAGTCTCTTGGCATCTTTTCAGAACAAGTTTCAGGTGATCAAGACAGGAGCTGAATGAGTCTCCATATACTGAGAAGTCATCCATGAAGACTTCCAGAAATTTTTCCACCATATCAGAGAAAATAGAGAGCATGCATCTCTGGAAGGTTGCAGGCGCATTACATAGCCCAAATGGCATCCTTCTATAAGCAAACACTCCGGATGGACATGTGAATGCTGTTTTCTCTTGATCCTGGGGATCTACTGCAATCTGGTTATAGCCTGAGTAGCCATCCAAAAAGCAATAATAATCATGACCTGCTAGTCTTTCTAGCATCTGGTCTATGAATGGTAAAGGAAAATGATCCTTTCTGGTGGCTGTATTGAGCCTTCTATAGTCAATACACATGCGCCACCCTGTAACTGTTCTTGTAGAACCAGTTCATTTTTTCATTATGAATCACTGTCATGCCTCCCTTTTTTGGGACGACTTGGACAGGGCTCACCCAAGGGCTATCAGAAATAGGATAAATAATCCCAGCCTCTAGTATTTGGTGACCTCTTTCTGTACCACTTCCTTCATGGCTGGATTTAGCCGCCTCTGTGGTTGAACCATTGGTTTGGCATTATCCTCCAATAAGATTTTGTGCATGCATCTAGCTGGGCTTATGCCCTTAAGGTCACCTATGGACCACCCAAGAGCGTCTTGTGTGTCCTTAGCACTTGAATAAGTGCTCCTCTTCCTGTGAATTTAAAGCAGAGCTTATGATCACTGGAAAAGTGTCACCTTCTCCAGAAACGCATATTTCAAGGATGGTGGTAATGGCTTGAGCTCGGTTTAGGAGGTTTTTCCTCTTCAGAAGAAAGTTCAGAGGCTCTTTCATGTCCTCTGAATCCTCCAAATCAGGCTGAACATCTTTAAAGATGTCTTCCAACTCTTGATTCGAGACTCTCGGCCATGTTGATCTCTTCTACCAAAGAGTCAATAAGATCAACTTTCATGCAGTCTGTTGATGTGTCTGGATGCTGCATGGCTTTGACAGCGTTCAACTTCAACTCATTATCGTTGACTCTCAGGGTTATTTCCCCTTGTTGGACGTCAATGAGGGATCGTCCAGTTGCTAGGAAGGGTCTTCCTAGAATGAGAGTAGCACTCTTGTGCTCCTCCATTTCCAGCACAACAAAGTCAGTGGAAAGGCGAATGGCCCAACTCTGACAATCATGTCCTCAATCACGCCTGATGGGTATTTAGTGGAACCATCAGCAAGTTGGAGACATATCCGGGTTGGTTTAACTTCTTCAGTTAAGCCAAGCTTCCTGATAATGGATGCAGGTATTAGGTTGATGCTTGCCCCAAGATCGCATAAAGCTGTCTTGGTGCAATTATCTTCTAATATGCATGGTATCAGAAAGCTCCCAGGGTCTTTAAGCTTTTCAGGAAAGCTCTTCAAAATGACTGCACTGCATTCTTCAGTGAGGAGAACTCTTTCTGTTTCTCTCCAATCCTTCTTATGACTCAAGATCTCTTTCATGAACTTGGCATAGGAAGGTATTTGCTCAAGTGCTTCTGCAAATGGAATCTTTATTTCAAGAGTCCTGAGATAATCTGCAAAGCGAGCAAATTGCTTATCCTGCTCCTCTTTCCGGAGTTTTTGAGGATAAGGTATCTTGGCTTTATATTCTTCACCTTAGTTACTGCAGGTTTATTGCCTACAGAAGTGGTTGAAGAAGCCTTTTTAGAGGGGTTGTTATCAGCATTTGTGTGTGTCTGATCCCTTACTGGCACTTGAATGCCAGAGTTAGAAGTTGGAGTGAACTGGACGCCACTCTTGTCTGCTCTGGCGTCTGAACGCCAGAACTGTGCCCATTTTGGGCGTTCAGCGCCAGATCTTGCCCATTTTGGGCGTTCAACGCCAGATCCTTGCCCATTTCTGGCGTTGAACGCCAGTCCTGCTGTATTTTCTGGCGTTGAACGCCAGTTTTGGCCATGGTCTGGGCGTTCAGCGCCAACCTTCCACCAATTTTCTGGTGCTTTAGCGCCAAAATTATTTTTCCCTGGGCTCTTACTGTCCTCAGGTGAATTTGGGTGGTTCGCTCATTTCTTAGCTTTTTGCTGCCTTGAGGTGGGGTATTTAATGTTTTTCCCACTTCTTAGTTGAACTGCTTGGCATTCTTCTGCTATTTGCCTTGACAGCTGCTGCTTTGTTTGCTTAAACTGTTCGTCCATATGTATATTAGCCATCCTTGTTTCTTGTAACATGTCTTTAAATTCGGCTAGCTGCTTTGTCAGAAAGCCCAATTGCTGATTGAATTCAGCAGCTTGTTTCACAGGACTGAGTTCAGCAGTTACTATTTTAACTCTTCATTCATGGAAGGGTTGCTGCTTAGGTACAGATGCTGATTCCTGGCAACTGTATCAATGAGCTCTTGAGCCTCTTCAATTGTCTTTCTCATATGGATAGATCCACCAGCTGAGTAATCAAGAGACATCTGAGCACCTTCTGCAAGCCCATGATAGAAGATGTCTAATTGAATCCACTCTGAAAACATTTCAGAGGGGCATTTTTGTAGCATCTCTCTGTATCTCTCCCAGGCATCATAAGAGATTCATTAACTCCTTGCTTGAAGCCTTGGATGTCCAGCCTTAGCTGTGTCATCCTTTTCAGAGGGAATATTGATTCAGGAATTTTTCTGTCAGCTGTTTCCATGTCCTTATGCTGGCCTTAGGTTGGTTATTCAACCACCTCTTAGCTTGATCTTTTACAGCAAATGGAAACAGTAATAGTCTAGACATCCTGATCTATCTCTTATCATGTACTATGTCAGCAATCTGTAGAAACTGTGCCAGAAACTTGTAGGTTCTTCCTGTGGAAGACCAGAATACTAGCAATTTTGCTGCACCATGATAATGAGCGGAGGATTCAACTCAAAGCTACTGACTCCAATGGAGGGTATGCAGATGCTACTCCCATTGAAGCAGTAGAGGGGTTAGAATATGACCCCAGAGTCCTCCTGGACTGTTCATTTCCGCTTAGGTCCATGGATGGAGAAAGGGAGATGATGTAAAATAGAAAAAAATATTTTATTTATTTATTAATTTATTTCGAAAGTAAAATAAATCAAAATAAAATAAATAAAAATGAGTAAAAGATTTTCGAAAAAGTGAGGAGAGAGAAAGTGGTTAGGAGATTTTGGAAAAAGATATGATGATTTTTTGAAAAAGGTTTTTTAAATTTGAAATAAAAATCTGAATTTTTAAAGAGAGAGAAAACAATAAATAACACAGGATTTAAAATTTTTAGATCTGAGAGATTTTAAATAGATCAAGACACAAGGAAAACTTAAGAACACTTTGAAGAAGAACACGAGAACACAAGGAAGAACACCAAACTTAAAATTTTTAGAAAACCAAAAAAATTTTTGAAAAACACAGAAAAATCAACAAGAAAACACCAAACTAAAGTTTGGCAACAGGATTTAATAGAAAAATTATTTTTGAAAAAGATTTTAAAAAGAAAATAAGGATTCTAAGATTTTTAACACGACAATAATAAGAGACTCTAAACAAAAAGAGAAATTTTTCCTAATCTAAGCAACAAATAAACCGTTAGTTGTCCAAACACGAACAATCCCCGGCAACGGCGCCAAACTTGGTGCACGAATTATGAATCACACTTTTCACAACTCGTACCACTGACCAGCAAGTGCACTGGGTCGTCCAGTAATACCTCACGTGAGTAAGGGTCGAATCCCACGGAGATTGTTGGTTTGAAGCAATCTATGGTTATCTTGTAAATCTTAGTCAGGAAGTCAATTATGT